>NC_068986.1:111411981-111416357 GCF_001194135.2 Octopus bimaculoides
AGAGAGAGAGAGAGAGAGAGAAACACGATCGGAAAGTGGAGGAAAAACAAGTGGAAGTGTATCTTTGATGCTACAAAGCCATTATTTAATTAGCTAAGCAAGGTGAATGTACGAGTGAGTTTACAGCTGTTATTGTGCTTCATATTGAGGTAAATATATATTTACACCGTTGCAAGAGGTAGACGTCCTCAGAAAGAAGAAGGCAGAGATAGAGAAAGACGGGAATTGAGCGAAGGTAAGAGGGCGGAAACGGGAAAGAAAATGTTCAATGATTCAAAAGTCTTACATTTAGTTGGGTTCAAATTTAATTAAATTCATTGTGAATTAGTTGAAGAATAGACGTTGGTTCCATATGAAATCTCGTAGATAGTTATCAGCATGACTTCCTATTCGGCTAGTTGACCGTCGGTGTAAACTGAGGGAGTTATCACTAATTGGTTAATGAGAACTATGTGTCCCCAACTTAAAGTTTGTTTTCGATTCCTCCCTCTTACCATCGCTCTATTCTCCTCCTTGTCTATCTCTTCCTTCTTCGTTCTGATGACGTCAACCATTTGCAACCAGGTAAATACATATTTACCTCAACATGGTACACAGTAACAGGCTGTAAACTCATTCTTACCTTCACCTTGCTCAACTAATCACATAATGGCTTTTTAGCACCAAAGATTCGCTTCTAATTGTTGTTTTTCCTCCATTTTCTGATCGTCTATATATACATTAAACTACGGTTTACCTTTTTAAATTACCTCCTGCTGTATACCTTATACCCTTATACCGAGGCCCATACTTACGGAGGTAATTACAAGGAGTGTCTCTGGATACTTCTATTCCTTAGAGGGTTTAACACCTCTAACGTATACCTTATAAACACACACACACACACACATATAAATATATATACATATCTAAATATGTATATATACATGTATACATACACACACATATATATATACATATATGTATATATGTATATATATGTATATATATATATATATATATATATATATATATATATGTATACGTATATATATGAATATGTATATAAATGTATATATATAAGTATAATTATGAACTTTCAAAATTTAACATTGTTTCTTCGTTAGAAAGCAGTTTTTCCTTTCAAGAATATTTTTTCAAAGTTGAAACTTTTCGAGAACTTAGATACTTGCATACATGTATGCATATATACATACATAATTCATGCCAATGTTGTCAATTGTATTGTGAACGTCGCAAAGTATCTCATTGGTTCCCAGATATAGAGATGTACCGATATTACCTGCTGCTTCTTTGCTAAAAACTTGAAACTCTATGCCCGGAATATCCGTGAAATACAAAACGTTTGGAGTGCCCAAGCATGGCCACAGTTTATTGACTGAAACAAGTAAATAAGAAATAAGAATACAACATTCTGAAATGATATAATGTTCAGAATAAATATTCCTCTATGGGTGTATAACGGCGGAAACGGTAAACCAAACTAGTAACATCTGCATTAATGACTTGTCCGGTTCTCCTATACCTGAAGGGAACCCTTACGGATACCTACGATCAGATGAGTATTTGTCCTACGATGGAACTTGTATCTTCCTATATATATTGCAAATGTTTTTTACTCTGTATTCTGAATAAACTGCTTGTCAGTAATATTTGATGGCTGGCTTACAGGAAGAAAGAGGTATGAGAGCTTTATGTCTGACTCTCACTGATTAAGAAACCTAGAGTATTACGCTGTTTTAAGGTTTAATTCTGTGTTGCTAATGTTTACATATCTATAATAATATATGACTAAATATTCTTTTCTTTTCCACTCTAGGCACAAGGCTCGGAATTTTGTGGGAGGGGGCTTGTGGATTATATCGATCCCGGTACGCAATTCGTACTTAATTTATCGACCCCGAAAGGATGAAAGTCGTCCCCGATGGAATTTGAACTCAGAACATAAAGACAGACGAAATACCTCTAAGCATTTCTCCCGGCGAGCTAAAGATTATGCCAGCTCGTCGCCTTATACATGACAAAATATTGATTCTCTGTTGTGTGTAGTAATTTTACAGTTAAGAGTGACAAATTTGTTGAGTTCACCAGCAAGAATGTTTCCCAGATATTCTTGTGCAGAAGTGAAATTTTGACAAGATATCTATATTTGATGCATTAGAGCCTGCGCGTGAGCCACTAAGGAGAGGTGACAGTTGATGTCATCTATATACATCGCCTATATATGTGCAGTGTGTAAGAGCAGAATTTCATCTTACAAAATGCATTTTGCGGACTGCATAATGTAACATTTTAAATTAATCATTTTGCTTCCCTACATAGATATTGACAGGCACTATTATGTAAGACTATAAATCAAATGCATCATAAAGTACAAAACAATTGTATATATACTCCGTAAGACCTCGCGGAGGTATCGAGCAAAGAAATCAACTGGCTGGTCTATCATAATTAGTGGAGTATGAAGAGATTCTACTTTGATGGACATCCAGATCAAGGATTCGGAGCAAGCATCATTTCATGTGCAGTACTCTTCTTCAGTAACACTTGATTGGTAGAATGTATCACACTTTTCGTGTACTTGTCTGGGTGGTGTACGAACTATATGTGCATCGTCCTTTATCCCATGATTAAGGCATACGCAATATACAAAACAACACAAACATTAGAAAGAATAATATTATATACTAACACTACGTAGTACTATTAAATGTTTCACAAGCACTCAAAGCATAAAGGCAACCTTTCTGTCGATACATCGCCAAAAACAAAGTTGAATTTTTAAAAAAATTCTTCAACTCTAAATCCATGTTCAAAATCTTGACCATGTTCAACGCTGAGGTATTGGTCAAAAATTGCTCGCCACGGAATTCATTTACCATTATCTCCAATAGTAAGTGCTTAAACTACAAGTATTTCTTTTTTCTAAAATAACTAAATCTCAACAACGTAATCTACACCTATACAAATAGTCATCATTCTAAGAGATTCAGCACAAACGTAAATATATTATATCATTTTCAAAATAGAAACTGTTGAATCTATTAACAGTTTTAAGTGTTGCGATTCGAACGCTCATTGTGTTACAACTTTACCCTTTTTAATTCCGACACTAAAACGACTCAAGATATTCCATATATTTTCAGTGGCTAACACAAAAACGACTACATTTTCTAAATTGTTTCTCATCAAATTTTACTTTTTATCTTATAAAGTATTTCTATTCACTTCATAATCTTTAAAAGTAACGATATACTACTGTTATCATGCATAGGAAAATTGACATTCAATATGGCGGATGTGTTGTTATTTGCATAAAAGAGAGAATAAAATAAATTAATGGAATTGATAACCATTCCCTCGTGTATAAATTCTTGAACGTTAAAACATACCCTATTGTGCTGTTGATTTCTTTTTTAACCCTCCTTATGAGTAGGGATCACCTCTAATGGCTTATCACGATGCTTGTTAAAGACTGCATGATGCCATCTTTCTATAACAAGATTAGTTTATGATTAGTACTTCGATGTTTTCCCCCATGTGGCCACCTATCGAGAGACCAGTTGGATTTGACATTGCTTAAGTACATTAATGTAATGGCTATTTAATATTTAGAGAATATAGATGGCAGTCTGGAAATAGTAAATGTGTGGCAGAATGAAAGCATAAAAGAAAGTTTGAAAGAAAAAACAGAGAGAAGAGAATGTAAATATGTAAGATTGAAAGGAAGAGAAGAACGAAAGTAGAAAAAAATTACGAAACTGAAATAATATAATATTGATGATAAGGCAAGTAAGAAATGCAGGGGTTAAAATAAAAGGATATCATGGTAAAGATGGGGTGGAATAATGGATGAGGAAAAAGAAAATACAGGAGGAAAGGGGTGTAAACAATTAGAAACAAACGAAGGGGCAGCAATGAAATTACTTCTGAAATAACTATGTGTAATCTGACAGAAGACAAAATGGTGAAGTAGTTCTGTTATATATTTAGTTCATTGTATTCATTTTTTAGAAGAAGAAAAACACATTTACATGGCTTTAGAGTATAAATAAAAATACAATATAGAATGAAGAAATGCTGCAATAAGGTACATCTGAAATGTTGTCATAGGAACGAATATTTTACGTGAAATGTCCACAATAATTATTGTATATGGAAACGTTGAGTAATCTCCAGAGGTTGATCGTGTAAAGCTAAGAATATATTTGGAACCAAAATGGATAAAATACAATGAAATAATGATTTAAAACGACGAGGCTGTGCGTGTATCAAACATAAACGAAAGACACCTACACACATGTACAAATGAATGCACATACACCCAGCATATATATGTGTGTATATATATATATATATATATATATATACATATA
>NC_068986.1:111416831-111419245 GCF_001194135.2 Octopus bimaculoides
TATATATATATATATATATATATATGTCTGTGTGTGTGTGTGTTATACGCACATATATTTTACATATACATGTGTGTGTGTATATGTGTGTGTGTGTGTGTGCGTGTGTATCTGAGTATACGTGTGCTTCCAGAGAATATATATAATGAGCTTGTGAAACTATCAGCAAGTGGAGAATCAGAGAATTGGAGAGGTTTTACAACTGGCAGTCAGGATAACTCACAAAATCCTTCGAAAAGAAAACAATTCGATAAAGATAAATCTAATGTTGTTATGTGCATTGTATTTAGGAGAAGAAATACGTGAGGGGTAATGTGTACATAACAGCAATATAATGTAGAGGTGAACGTAGAGGAAATATCAGAACGAATATAACACAACAAATCTAAAATGGAATCTCGAAGAATGGCGAGGTGGTTAAGAAAATGGATATATAATGAAAGCACAGATATATAATCAGTTACACAAGCAAACAACATATACACAAGCATACACATGTGCTCGAATGCAGACACATACACAAAGGCACTCGTGCTGTTTATTCAAAATTACACACAAGAACATATATACACCCATAATTCCAAGACAACAACATTTAAACGGAAACTGAAATATATACAAAAACATACACGTACAACTTCTCCACCTACAAACACACACAGCCATACAGACACACGCACACATTGACAAACTCACACACCCATACTCACACACACAAGCACACACACACTCGCACGCATACAAGGAAGCCAGCTCGTATAAATACGCAAGGATGCCTACACAAACTCATGACACAATAAGCCACTAACACATGCACAAATTATTTAAGGCAAGCAGAATCATATCCGGTCAGAGAGAGAGACAGAGAGAGAGAGAGAGAGAGAGAGAGAGAGAGAGAGAGAGAGAGAGAGAGAGAGAGAGAGAGAGAGAGAGAGTGTGTGTGTGTGAGAGAGAGAGAGAGAGAGTGAGAGACAGACAGACAGACAGAGAAGTGAGAGAGAGAGTGAGAGACAAACAGACAGACAGAGAAGTGAGACAGAGAGAGAGAGAGAGAGAGAGAGAGAGAGATAGAGAGAGAGAGATAGAGAGAGGCGAGAAAGAGGGAGAATATATAGAGTTACTCCTGAAAGCCTCTCACACGAGAATATGCCTACATGCAATCACGGTAATGCATCTGGCTCCGAAACTGCACGAATTGGAATCAAATGCCTTATTAGTGAATGATTATTTGAAATAAACTATGCGCATGACATCTTTCAGAAACTGTGAGAATCAGAACATTGCTGCACTGCCTAAACACAATCGGTTGTGGACGAAGCTGTAAACGGTGACTCCAAGTGGGAGCTTTTAGCGGAATCTGAGTTCACTAATGCAGAAATTGACCTCTGCTTAGTGGTGGAGTGAGGGAAACTAAGATCCCCATCACATTGGGGAAATGTCCAAATGCCAAAGCTAAATCGTTTACATCTAGTTTACCGCATTAGAAGCATTTCTTAAATAGTGGCCTGAACTCCAATGTGAAGTCGATAACAGCATTCATTCCATGAGTCCGGCACACTCGGTGCTCATATATTCTTTAATTAATTCTTGAATTTCTGCCTTATATTTTCTCGTCCTACAAGAATAATTCTTTGGTGCCCAACAACGAGTTACGGCCCCTTTATTATCAATTCTTCATGAGTATCATGTTTTGTGCTTTCTTTTTTCATTGCATATTCCGAAAAGACATTCACTCTGAAATTCTCTCCTAGCTTTATAGAAAAATGCATATATGAATTGTTAGCACGTGCCAGCGTTTATATGTGTTTATATAGAGATCCGTCTGCGCATATCTTTCGAGTAATGTGATATGTTTGTTGAAACCCAGGGGTGTCTCAAAGTAGGTGAATTCATCAACGTAGATGGAAAACAGAGAATATAGGAGAATAATTCACCGACGATTCTTGAAACCGAGCCATTTTATGTGGCAGACATAATAAAACTTATGAATTAATGTATATTTCAACATACATGAAAGATTTCTTTTGTGGAATTGTCACTTTGACACTGTTGCTAGTTAATATCCAGAATATTTTAAGGAAACGTAAAAGAACAGCGCTTTATCCTTGTCTTAATATTAGCGCTGTTACTACTTCATTCTAATGAAATAGTATTTTCGGTTGTAAAGACTTGTGCAATATTTATCGCTTTTTATTTCACGTTCAAGCTTTTTTGTTTAAGTTTGAATTCATTCTAATGTGAAAAGTAAGTTTCAAACCTTCAGCTCAGACAACGATATTTGCTTACAAATGCCTGTTATATATGCAGGCATATTCCCATATAATATTACCAAATGTGGCTCTGATTATGTGGGAATGGTTACTAATCAAAGTAAGATGCGTTATATATATATATATATATATATATATATATAT
>NC_068986.1:111419346-111420807 GCF_001194135.2 Octopus bimaculoides
TGTATGCATGTATGTATATATATATTCAGAATATTACAAATACGGAATCTCTACACCAGCCTCACATATAGTTTTTCTTCTTTTGTTTTTATTCTGAATAAATAATATTTTTAGCTTCCGTCATTGAATGACGAATTTATACAAACCGACAAAATATGTAGATATGTATTTTCAAGTATGTTTTGTAGTCATTGCAACCAAGTAACCATCACAATCCAGAAATACTAATATAAAATATTGAACAAATGCACAAAATACATTTTCCTTATGGTTTATTATGTTAAAATGCATTCCTTGATATTCTGTCATATCAACATATATGAGGTAAATCCAAAGAGAAATCGAAATTTTTGTTACCATTTGCAGATATCGTTTCCCACCTTTTATGCTGTAGGAATTTGGTAAAGATCTCTTATTTTTAAATTCTAGAGGGATGTTATATACTTGTCTTACTTTTGAATTATAGCGGGATGATATATACCTGTCGACCGACCATTAAGATTTAGACATGATCAGTCCTTTCCTTAGGTTGTGTTTTCCATGCCAAGTTCCAATGTATTGCCTTCACAGGGAAGGCATATTGTTTAAATGTTATACTTCTGATAAATAAATTTTACAAATGCTTCTTGAGGAGACATCTGTAGCTTTTATTTTAGCTTTTATTTTATCTATCTTAATTATGTTGTTGATTTCATGGTCACAATGATAGGCAAAATAGTTGTTGGTGTCTTTTCTCTACTGTCGATGTTTTTTGGGTGGACCAAATCAATAAAAATTTGTAATCAATACAAATTTGACACCACGGCCACCATTCTTGCGTAGGACGTATAGCCTGTCTATCTCTCTATTGATGCTAGAGATTCCTGTAATCCCGAGAAGTTTGCAAGTGCAAACATGTATTTAATTGATTCTTGTAGTGACAAGTTCAGAAGTTTAAACGTGGGCGTGAGGACATTCACTGGAAAGGTGTTGTGGGAAATATGTTTGTTGAGACCTGTAACTTCTGATAACAATAAAACATACTATAGAACAAAACTAATCTTCCATTTAATACCACTAAACCACATACACCCCATACACCTTTCACATTACAGATCTAGATCTACCCTAATTACACCAAATCCAGAACTACTTACCTACCTTACAAATAATCTTTTTACTCAGGGACTAGTAGACCTGACACCGTTCAGTGTTCGGTGTGCATCCAAAGCGATGAATAATAATATTACGAAACCGGTATGCTTTTAAATATCATTAACAACTCACAATCATGACTTTTATTGTTCTTATTCCTACCCCAGCTCATCTAATTGTATATATCTATCGTTACTTTTCATAAAAATAAGTCTTTACTTTTTTGAATTCTAATGGGCATTTTCGCTTCCTTTTCGTCTTACCTTCCCCTTACATTTCCACGTGTAGTTTCTATATTGCTTTTGTAACATATCTCTATTATATATA
>NC_068986.1:111420849-111423685 GCF_001194135.2 Octopus bimaculoides
ATATATATATATATACACACATAGGCGCACGAGTAGCTGTGTGGTACGAAACTTTCTTCCCAAACAGGTGGTTACGGGTTCAATCCCACTGCGTGTCACTTTGGGCAACTGTCTTCTACAATAACCTAGGATCGGCGAAAGGCTTGTGAGTGGGTTTGTTAGATGGAATCTGAAAAAGCCCGTCGTATACACCCACACTCACATACATATAGATCAAAGCAGTCTGATTCACATTCCTTATTACACTTGAGTTTCAAGCGTGATAGTAGTTGTCAGCCGACCTGGTTGGGTTACGCCTCTTGTATTCCCTCAAGAGACGTACGCACTCACATAGGTCAGACCTTTATAGGAACTACGGCATGGCTATCTTAAGCGATATGAAAGGCCACATCATTAACAGGTTGAGGTAGAACTTGATAAAAATTGTTAAAGATTTCGGGCTGTCCATAACGGTTACCATCAACGTGACTACCATCGATTTCTTCGATGTAACCTTATACCTCAGTACCGGAAAATTTACCCGTACAGGCAACCTAACTAGGAAACAGCATACATCCACAAGAGCTAAAACCATCCCGTCAATGTAATTAGAGACCTGGATCCGCCTTTGGGAAGCTCACCTATGTGTACAATCCCCAAATTCCCTATCCTCAACCTAAAAGGAATAGGAGATGGAAAAATATATGGTGTAACCCCATCATTTATTCTAGAAGTTTCCACCAACGTAGCTAGGGGCCTACTGTTGTTAATTAAGAGACATTTCCCTAGGGGCCATAAGTATTACAAACTCTTCACCCTAATGATATCAAGATGAGCTACTCCTGCTTAGACAATATCACATTTAACATCGCACGCATCAACAGATGTAAAAATACACTAACACCATCCCAATCGCAACCTACAGCGTCCGAACCCCCTACCATGTTCTCTGTAGAAGGATCATGTCTCTCAAGGGCCGTAGTATACAGAGCCACCCTCAAACCACCCGATGGCATTAATAGGCACCGTAAGAGTATGACAGCTAATGACTTCAAGGGAAGATAGTCTTAGCATATGCATTCATTCAGATCTACTTCTGTCTTGTTTCTCTGGAGACTCCATGATGTCCGTGATGATATACCCAGAATTAAGGGGACTATTGTCGACATAGCACCACCACATTCACCCGGTGCTCCTAACCTCCAGCTCTGCCTCTGCGAAAAACTACATATCCTCCAGCAACCCGCAGTATCCATCAACAATAAAAACTATTTATCGTATTGCTGTCACCAGAGACATGTCCTTCTGGAACATTTCAGGCCTCTAACGGTCCTCAACCCGGATATACCTCCTTAGCACTAGCTGCACCACCTGCACCAAGGTCACCACTACCAACCAACCGCATGAGCTGGACTGCCATTTACCAATCTCCAACGCATGTCAATGCCCAACGCTTGTTTTGCGCGTGTATTGTCGTGCACATGCGCGTGTGAAAGCAGATGTGCACGCACATGTCTGTGTGCGTGCACCCTGGTATGCACGAGTACATGTAAGCGAATATATATATGTACATATGAATGAATACGCCTGTGTATGTATGTGTGTATTTGTGTGTATATGTGTGTATGCGTAAGTGTATGTGTGTGTGTGTGTGTGTGTGCATTTGTCCGACTGATAGCGGTGTTTCCGCATGACCGCAATAGAATACCTGCTATAAGTAAAAAAATAACAGAAAAATAAAACAATACATGCATGTATAAATGAATGTGTGTATACATATACACGGAAGTAAACTCGAATTGGAAATGAATCTTCTCGCTGTAATCTTTCGATTTGTTATAACTGCAATCTTTCCCACTCACCAGAATGACATCTTCGCTGAAATATTCCTTGTGTCTGTAAAACCTTCGGAAATAAAAGAAAATGCTATTTAGCCTTATTGTAGTCGTATATAAAGATTCTATTTAGAAATTAGTGCGGTTTATCTCCTTGTATTTCCTTCGCTATCGACTATACTTGGCTTCTTCCTTCACAGATTTTAGAATTCTTATATTTTGCACACATAGTACTCTCTAACGTCATGACAATCCGTATTTATTAGCAACGGGAGAGACCGAAGAAGAGCAAATAAACGACCAGTGTCCATCAGCGACTATAAAAGCAGGGACTGAGTCGGTTGACATAGGTCTTAAGCCACCCGATAAACAGAATCATCTACTAATCCACAGGGACAACGGAGGAAGAAGTGTTTCATGATGAACTTGTAACTGGCAATCGGCAGAGAGCAATTGCTGGTAAGCTTACAAGAGAAAGATCTACTGAGAATGCTTGTTGACTGATCCAGCAGGAGTGCGTTCACTGCTTCTTGTGTCACTCCACACTAGAGGAAATCAGTTTGCATGCTTTCCATATTGAGCAATAAAATGATCTTAGACCTCTTCAGCAGATATCGACCATTTATGTTACACATACAAAATATGACCGCGGAGATGTCTTTCATGTTTTTCATTGTTTTACCAACACAGAATTTACATAAGACGTTGTATTGAGACGACTGCTTCCTTGGTGTCCATCGTATAAAAAGCTTATCCGTAACGTATACTACAAAAGTATAGCTTGCAAGGCCGAATCCATTTTCGACTTTGACGGTTCTCTCCACATATTTAGCATTGTTGTTGTTGTATTCATCATCAGAATCGTCCTTATTCTCATTGTTGTGGTGGTTCTTGTTGGTGTTGTTGTCCTTGCTATTTTTCATGTTATTTATCCCTAGGTTAACTATGATCGACAGAACTTACGATCGCATGCGATCAATAGCAATATCCGTAAGAATACGTTGTTGTATATATATATATAT
>NC_068986.1:111424482-111425929 GCF_001194135.2 Octopus bimaculoides
TATATATATATATGTGTGTGTGTGTGTGTGTGTCTGTGTGTGTGTATGTTTGTGTCTGTGTTCCTTTTTCAATCGATCCCATGTTCCAAAGCTGCTATGGTACGAAGACAAAGATTTGCTTTTGAATAACTAGAAAAAAGAGCCGCAAAAAGTTAAAATACCGAGCTCTCGATTGTCACCTGCTTAAATGAAATTCTTAATATGTATGTATGTATGCATGTATGTATGTATTATGTATGTATGTATGTATGCATCAATGTACGTACGTGTGTATGTATGTATGTATTTATATATGTATTTATGTATCAGGTTGGTGCAAAGATAATGGCCGAGTTTTTAGAAAACAGTTTTAGATAGCATTTTTTAAAAAATGTGCCTCTTGCAATGTTTTAAGAATGTTACAATGAGTTATTTATACCTTTTTTTTATCAGATTTTGATTGCATTGTCTCTAATCTTCTGCTTTATTCGCACCATGTTCGTCCCATCTCAAGATCACCATATACATATCTTAGTTTATGAGTTTTATAGAGGTGTCATTGAAAGCAGAGCTGCAATGTGTCTTCAGAGAGCTTTGGGGATGATGTGAAAGAGATGTTGCACGAGATGATTTTCTCGCTTTAGAAGACGGGATTTGAATTTGAAAGACGAACCAAAAGAAGGTCGTTCAAAAGAACTTGATTCTGAAGAGTTGGAAGCTGTTGTCACAGAAAATCTAACCGCTTCGTGTAGAGAACTTGCAGAACAGCTTAACGTAGCCCATAAAACTGTTCTACGGCGACTGCAAAGGATCGGAAAGGTTTCTGGGTTTGGAAAATTGGTCCCGCACGAACTCTCTCAAGACACTCTGTAACAGCGTGTTGTTTGTTATTCGTCATTACCTTCACGACACTTTAAGGAACCATTTTTTAGGAAGGCTTGATACAAGTGATGAGAAGTGGATTATTTATCATAACGTTAAACGCGGACGATCGTGGATCAGTCGAGGAGGAAGGCCTGCTCAACAAACAGGACAAAGATTCCACCCACAGAAGGTCCATGCCGAGTGTGTGGTAGGATATTCAAGGAATTGTCCTTTACGAACTGTTAGACAACAATCAAACAATTACTGCTAATTTCTACTGCAATGAACTTTAAGTTTGGAAAGCTGCTTTGAACAGAAAGTGTCTCATCTTCCACCATGATAATGCACGTCCTTACAGAGCTCCACTGACACACGATATATATTGTTTCAATCATAGAGACATGAAAATAGCCTATTCCATAGCCATGCTGTAGCACGGCATTTATTCGAACAAATCGACACCAGGACACATTCTTTATAGGACTAGTAATTATTCTGTCGGTCAAAACACCAAACTTGGTCGTTCGGTAACGGAATGGTGGGGAACACAGGCACTCACACAAAAATGCACACACACACACACACACACACACATACACACACA
>NC_068986.1:111426431-111427824 GCF_001194135.2 Octopus bimaculoides
GGGGTTGATAAAATAAGTACCAGTTGAATACTGAGGTCGATGTAATCAACTCATCCCCTCCTCGAAAATTGCAGCCGTTGTGTCAAAATTTGAAATCATTATTATATTTATAAGTAGTAGATGTAGTAGTAGTAGTAGTAGTAGTAGTAGTAGTAGTAGTAGTAGTAGTAGTAGTAGTAGTAGTAGTGGTTGTTGTTGTTGTTGTTGTATCAGTGGTAGTAGCAGTAGTAGTATCAAGCTCCTTTCCCCTCCACCTCCTCCTATTCCTCTTCCTTGTCATCATCATTATCATCATCAAGGTATACTGGTATGTACAGGCAGCCAGTAAGAGAACTTTAATCTTAACAAACGTATTTCCCAGACTTTTAATTGTCCATGTTCCACAAGCATATCAGAGAAAACAGTGAGAAGATATTACAACCCTTAAGCAGTTTTGATCGATGTTAATCTGCATCACCATCAGAAGAGAATTTACTTCTTTTTTTCTTTTTTTCTTTTTCTTTTCACTTTCAAGAAATTAAATTAAGAGGGACGTGTCTGAAATATTCTGGCACTGCTAACAGCCATGCTTGTTTCTATTATCTTCACGACGAAAGCATCAATTTTATTACAGACGGACAGTTGGGTGGTAATAATACAATGTACTACGTTAACGCCATGACAGGCACACTTAAATTCCCCTTTCCGTACTGTAAGTTTAGATCTCATTCTATCCTTCGAGACAAATATATGCTCCAAAATACGGTCGGCCTCTGATGATAATGAAATCAATTACAACCTTTGGCGTTGGAAACTTCCAACGTGTTCTTTTTAATTTAATTTATCACGTAAAAAGATAGACACAAATATCTTTAAGGGCAAACACAGTAAACAGAAAGCGAGTTTATCTTTCAGTTATTTGTTCTCCCAATAAACAGCATAGCATATTATTTTCTATCTTTGTTCTTTTTTTTTCTTTTTCACTTCGAACAGAATAATGCAAACAATTAGTATGAAGTATGTAAGTGGCTCAATGGCCAAGATTTAGTCAACTCAATATTAAGTAAAGAGGCGTATGTAACAAATGTTCTCAGATTAATTGGCAGTGGTTTCGATATTACGTTGTATCAATTACCCCTGATGCTATCGACGTATTTCTTTCTAGGGATTAGTATCGTATCTATGGAGAGTTTCACATTGTGTACTCTATCAACATCGAAGACACCATGGTGTTTCTTGAAATAGTAACCATATTTCCTTATCGTGAAAAAGTAGTCTCTCAATGAACGGGGATTCATAACATGTATAAATAAAAAAAACATGAAGTTCTTGTCTGTGCTAATTCGACTAACCTTTTGTTAAACAACGATATTTCCACTTATATATATTGTCGGAACAATATGCATATATATAT
>NC_068986.1:111427855-111430196 GCF_001194135.2 Octopus bimaculoides
TATATATATATATATATATATACTTTATTTAAAAGCAGCAGAAATATAACAAAAGACTGTTACTCGGAGTTTCACGTTTCCGTTCATCGGACATCCGGTATATATATATATATATATATATATATATATATATATATGTGTGTGTGTGTGTGTGTGTGTGTGTGTGTGTGTGTATCTATGCATCTATGTAGCTATGTATCTATATAAAGAGTATTATATACGTATGCATACATTTAGTCTTTTGTATGCTTGCACTTACCAGCACATGAACGCCCACACAAAATCTGCTAGTGGTCCGACCCTAAAATAAGATACGTGTTCGAACGCTCATGGAAATTATGAACTTTCTGGAATGGTACCTCAATACGTTCGATAAATAAATAATGAATCATTTGTTCAACATCCAACAACTTAACAGGTTTCGTTTTTACGCTAATGTCAGGTGAAATTTGAAAACATAGCGGAATATATATTTGTGTATAAATCAACTGAAAATGCCAGCTCGAAATTCTATTAGCTTCGAATCATTTGTAATGGAAAATAAGTTTGTTCAACGTTTTAGATATCGTAAAACTATAGGAAATCTCAAAATATATAACTTTGCATCAGGTCAAGAAAATATAAAGGAAATGCGCAAGATTTCAGGTTTTAAAACAAACGCTTTTTAGATAATGAAAATCACAGCACCTGGATATTTCATTAGGTAAAATTCGATTGCTAAATGTTTTAAACACAAACTTTATACAGCCTTACATCTTTGTGGTAATGGAAGTTGCACAAACATGCATGTTATATTTGCTCGCTAATGTAGCCTTGTTATAATTGTTGATGTTGTTGTTGTAAGGTATTTGTTAGTGTATTCTTTTATTTCCTTCCAATGGAATGTATGTAATAATATAATTTAATGCAATATAACTTAACACGTTTAAACACGCTGAAATTTCTAATGCTTGGATTGCCAAACAGAATTCAATTTTAAGAGAGAAATTCAAGAATAAGAAGTACACACATGTACATATATATGTGTATATGTATATGTATATATGTATACATACATACATACATGCATATATATATATGTATATATGTATATATGTATATATTTGTGCGTGTATGTGTGTGTGTTATACCATACATATTTCATAGAGGTGGTATGATAAACGCACACGCAAAGACAAACATATCAACACGGGCACATATGCACATATATACTCTTACGTATATGCATTTTATACACGTACACACACACAAACACGCACTGACACGCACACATACACACACACACACACACACACGCGCGCGCATGAGTGTGGCGGTGTGTGTCTAAGTACACATATATGTACGGGTGCAAGGGTAGGTGGCTGTGTACTTAAGTGACGTTTAAAACATGAATCACATTAGCGAGTATGGAAGCTCTAAAATATTTAAAGATTTGCAAAAAAGAAAATACATTTCGATTTATATTAACCGAATAGAGCTTGTGTGTTGTACTTAAAAGAGGATTATCGGTTTAAATGTAAGAATTCCGATGTAAGTTTAAGTTCACTGGCATAACCTTGCATACACCATAGACAATTAGATCTCATAAAACAACAGATCAATGTGTATTGCAATACATTGGTTATTACAAACTTTAAATCGTGGAAGGCAGAATTAGAAAAATGTTTAAGAATAAACTCCGTTTTCGTTGGTATACTTATTCAAGTAGTAATGGTAGTACTGCTGCAGCAGCAGTAGTAGTCGTAGTAGTAGACGTTGTGGTTTTTGATGTTTGTTGAATTGCAGATCATCTTTTATTGAGCAAACCTATGTTCAAATATATTCCAAGCCATATAATCTACAATTACTTTCCAATACCATACATGCAAGATGTTATCATATCAAAGGATCACTTGCCTTATGGTTTATCATTGGGTTTGCTCTGATCGAATATTATTTTTATGATTATTCAGCAATTTTGTATATTGTTTACTACAATGTCAGTAGTGTGCTTTTATGATGAAAAGTTTGACTTTGGGGTATCTGGCTATTAAGTATAACGGCCAGTGATCGTGTATTAGCTTGAAGAGAAAGAGAGAGAGAGAAAGAGAGAGAAAGAGAGAGCAAGTCCAGATATTAGTTGAAGGAATAGCGCTAGCAGAATTCATATTGAATGTAGTATCCTATGTGCTTATAACAATCAAATCAAACTTGTAACAAGAGTGGCTGAGGAAATATTCGTAGAGGACGTGGTGGTAGCTTTACAAACTCCCCTCTAAGAGACACTTAGAATCGGTCTGTATTTGGACGATAATTATTTCGTTGTCGATGCATTTTGCATATATATATATATATATATATA
>NC_068986.1:111430211-111432234 GCF_001194135.2 Octopus bimaculoides
TTTGTTTACAGTTAACACGGAAAGTTCAATAAACGTTTATCAGGGTAGCAAGATTCACGCAAGTAAGAAGGATGTAGCGACCTATTCAAAGTAGAAACTCCGGGTTATTGTGCAGTAATTTATATAGTATAAGTAAATAAATGGAGTTGAACATAGATGTTATTCATTTTTTTTTTTTTACTTTTGACATATGTTTCGAAGACAACATTGGTTTTATTCCAAAGGAATAAACAGTGTAAAATAATGTAATCTTCTCATCAGGAAAGAAATATAACCAATCTCAACAACAAGGTATTATAACAAATTTTATGACTGCATAAATGATAAACAGATCGTTATTAAGTATTTTTAAAATAACCGTTAGTAGATCTGACGTCAAAGGTACACAATAGGAAGAGAAGGGGTAAATAAATAATAAGTAGAGAACAAATAAAAGACAAATACAGAGGGATATGTAGGGGATTTTTACGTCAAGTTTTGTGGTATCATAGCCCATTTGTTTAGATAGTTCTTGTTGAATGAATTGTATCCAGGTATAGGTGACTTATATGGAATATCTTGAAGAAATTTGTCCAGATTCCGTTTAAAGGTGGCGGAATACTTTTCCTCTTATATTTACGTGTCTGTGTATGTGAATCCGCATGTATGTGTATATATATATATATATATATATATATATATATATATATATATATATATATATATATATATAACATTTATCCGATCGCTTCGGTTTGAAACATGACAAACCTAGAACCTTGATCTAAAAGTGCTTTCTTTTCGACTCTCACGCATGGATTTTCTGTATATTACACAATTTTAATTAGAATACTTCGGTCAACAATGAGTTTTGATTAAAACTAAGTTTCTTAGAGTGGAATTTAAAATTGGAAATCGGATCAACGGAAAATATTGACTACTCTGCAATGCCTGTGTTCACATACCAAATTGCAGAAATGCATACCCGTATGCATATAAAATTAGGTTGATTGCTGGATACTTAAGGCACTACCAAAACTGCACGTAGACACATAATGATTCTGCTCGTCTTTGCGATACTTAGCCCGTTGGTAACGCTTTCATGTGATTAGACAAAAAGGGGAAGAAAAAGGTGGGGGAAGGAAGATGACATGAGGTAGAAAGAATGTAATTGTAACAATTTCACGTGATTAGTTGAATGGAAAGAAAGAGAAAGAACATGGATAGAAAAACAGGATAAGACGATGAGTCAGACAAAAAGGAGAAAGAAAAGCAGATAAAGATGGAGAAGGAAAGAGAGAGAAAGAGGCGTTCATGACGTGTGGAACGGGGGAACGTAATATTTATTACGTGGTTTATAAAGTTAGTTGAATGTATTGATGTAGACAAAGAGAGGAGAGAGAGTAGGAAGAGAAAGAGGGAGAGAGAGAAGCGGATGATAATGTTAGTGGTCGTTGTGGTCGCGGAGATGATAGTGGTGGTGGAGATGATGGTGGATGTGGTCGTGGTGGAGGTGGCAGCGGTGATTGGATAGTGAAAAGTGTATTTTATTTTAATTGAACTATTTTTTAATACTTAACGCATGCGCATAAGTGCAATGCAGTGAGATATTCACTGACAGATATATGCAATTTAACTAAAGGTTGTATCATATGTAGGGGATATTTTTGTTTGTTCATGGGGAAAATGTAAAAATAAGAGTGGATATTTATTTTATGGGTGCTGTGTATTCAGTCTATAGAATTGTGCATCAAGAATATAAAGTGTATATATAAAGTATATTAAGTAATCATCGTATTCCAATTTCTTTCACTTTTCAATGAAACGCAGATAAGCATACTGATACAACACCGGCCACACTTTTAGGTTTTTGAATAAAGTTTTCGGAAATAACTCAGTAGGTTTACCATTAATTCGGTAAAATATTCACTGGTTCCTCTAGTAACAAATAGTAGACTATCAGCTTTAAATGAGCAAAATTTTAAGATATCGAATTGCAAACCAGCAGATGCTGTATGTATGTAAATATATATATATATATATA
>NC_068986.1:111432442-111437658 GCF_001194135.2 Octopus bimaculoides
ATATATATGGTATGTTATGTGAATTTATGAAAAGGTATCCCATAGAACTCAACAAATTTGTTGATAACGGAGAAGAGATTTTAAAATTTGAAAGAATTTTAATACGTTTTCTTCCAAATTTGAACATCTTCTCTTTTCCATTTTTAACAAATTTGTTGAGTTCTATGGGATACCTTTCCATAAATTCTCATAACACACCATATATAAGTATTATTTTCATATTCGCAAACATACGCCATTAAGCTAGCATCATAATATGAAGAATCCTTATTAGCAATCGCTTTTTTTGGAACGCTGCTAAATTAAAGGATGAAATATAATTCAACCTTTTCACACACAGAGATATATATGCATATATACATGTGTGTGTGTGTGTGTTGCAATTTGATATATATATATTTATATATATATATATGTGTGTTTGTGTGTGTGTGTGTGTGAGTGTGTGTGTGTATTGACGTTAGACAATCACTAGATTGAAGTATAAGCGTATTTTACGAAAGTGGTTTTACGCAGTAGCGAACCCCAGTTTAGAATACGCCCTGTGATAAATAAATGATACACTTCAATCTCGTCCTATATTGCTGATGCCATCAAGATGGACGTTATGTAATACGTTTAAGGAAGATCAGTAGTATGGTAGGCAGCCCTATATATATCGGTAAATGCAAGATTTGTGTAAGCTACCCCTAAAAAGACACTAACCTAATAGCAAATGGAATCAAGATGTTGTATCCTAATATTTTCTAGAGGAATAACCAAAAAGGCAACACAGAATTACAGAAAAGGAATAGGAGAAACATAAGCTGAGGAAATGAGAAGAAGGTGAACTTTAAACCTTTTGTAATACTTTGCGAATACAAAGCATTAATTTGATCGTATGACTTGCTCTCCTTTGAAAAATGAAGAAATACATACCTTAAAGATAGTGGCTTGGAAAGGAAATATGGAGTGGGCATGTTAAAGAATGTTATTGAACTAAAAACAGAATATAGGGTAGGATATGCTAACTACTTCCTGAAAGTTTGAGATGTGACACCTTAGTAATGACACCTATTGCATTGCACCTAGTTGGCATTTGAAGTAGAATAGATGGTAGAATAATGATTAGGTGAGTGTTGAATAATGTAGTAATCGCTAATACGGGCGTACGGCACTGGTTGGTGCACAAGAGTTAGAATTGGTAAATAGAACAAAGCCACATTAAGGAGTAAAAAAATATTAGGATGCTTAGGTTATTTACAGCGACCTCTGGTGTCGCATGATAACTGCATGGAAAATAAGCGGTGTGAAGAGATCATACCTTCCCCACAAGATATTGATATGTTTCGCTCTCCTGCCTGCAGCGTGTGATGATGCACCTTGTACAAATTTTATGCAATATTGTTAATACATATATAAATATATGTGTGTGTATGTGTGTTTTTGCATGTGTGTGTGTGTATATATATATATATATATATATATATATATATATATATATATATATATATATAGATAAATAGATACTGATATATATTTATGCGTGCATGCACACGGGATATACATATGTGTATATATTTACCAACATACACATATATACATGTTTATGATTCTATGTACATGTGTGTGTGTGAGCGTATACAGGAATATGTATGCATATATAACGTGTATATCATACGTATATTTATGTGTCAGCTATGTATGTGCGTATATATAAAGAATAAATAGATAATGAGAGGGTGAGGGGGAGGTTGAGAAAGAGATGCGGGGACGTGTGCATATAGTCCTCAAAAGGAAATTTACAACAAAAATGATAAAAAAATAAATTCAAAATGAATTGCAGCGCCGATGCGACGGAGACAATGAAATGATATCTGCAGAGCCATTAGGACTGAGAGAATTAATAGCTGTTGAGATCTTGTTGATATCAGCATAGCACTAATAATAAGCTTTGCTATCATTCACGACCAGCCGATTCATTGACAAAATCTGTTAGTAAGTCGTGCGGTGACAACCAAGTGACAAGCTACGAGGGCCATAAATCACATACGCTAACGTTATCACACTCTAACTGTAAGCTATACTATAGACAGTCGATCGACTTTAGATGTGAAAGCACAGCCTGATGCCGAAGGTTAATAACTGCTGGTGCCATTAAACTTAACTTTCAATGGGCTTTTATTATTTAAACATCGCGTGATAAGGATAGAGATAAGATTACCCAACGACACTTAAGTGGTAATATCTTAGAATAGATTTAAGTGGAATCTTGTGAGATAAATAAGGAAATATATATTTCAAATAACTATTGATTATTTTTTATGCTTGACCCCGAGGTATGGTTTCTGTCTTTGAGTCGAATTTTATGCAACCTGTTTGGCGTGGATAGGTAATAGTACAGTGAAATCTGTTGTTACATATCACATTTCCATACATGTATATATACATACATGCACACACATATGTGTGTATGTGTGTGTGTGAGTGTGTGTGTGTGTGTGTGTGTGTGTGTGTGTGTGTGTGTGCGTGTGGAATCTATGTGAATTCCTATCAGGCTTTCATTTAACTATTTTTCTTACAATGTAATTCACCAAAACAAGGAAATATAGAATTACCAATACTCATTTGGACAACACAAAGCGATATCTGGACATCTAACAATGATGAGCATCCATCTGTTTTGTGATAGGAATGTAGTAAATCAGTATTGTTACTACAGTAAATGTTTTATCGATCCCCAAGGCTGCTTGCTAGGCTTTTCGAACTCAAAATGCAAGACACTTGTTTAAGTATTGCATAAAATTTAATGACATCGCTAATACAAGAGGGATTGGAAAATTCGATTTCATCGTAACCATTAGTTTGATATATATATTTTAATGTACCAACCCCCAAAAGAAAGCAGGTAAGTGCACTATGATAAAGGCTACGTGTGAGATCGCGACACAAACGTGCAACTAAAGAGTACAAAGTATTTTAGTTATTCTTTTCGCGGGTCTATAACTATAAAAAAAAGAACATCTTAATGTATTGAGAAGTTAAGATCGTAATACAAATTGGCTTCATACGAATGCAAAATTAAAATGATACAGCAAATGTTTGAGTGTGGTGGTGTAAGGCCGTTTGTCAGCCAATGATAATCTCATTAAATCAACGCTTATTTTATGCCTTCCATTCCAGCTCGCCGGTGATCACCCTTCATTTTATGATGAATACTTACTGTTTAAAGTAATCGAAATGGAAACCTTTCATTCAAGTGTTCATGCATATTTATGTTCCAATGATAAGTTTAATATTAACGAAGACCTGTGAAGAAAACTAGGTGCAGAATTTCCCCAAAACAGTAAAACGATTATCGGAAAAATAAAAAGATCAAAGAAAAAGATTAAACTAAAATACTGCCAACAGACACACATAAATTCTACTGCTAACCCTCTGCGCGAATCAAGAAAATATAATCTCCACCAATGCATGAAGACCATGATCAATAACCACAGATGAGCTGAGGAGAAGTGGACCGCTGAGAAAATCAAACTAAACTCCTTAAGATACTTCTCTTTTGCGAAAAAAACACAAGGTCACTGTTTCCACTGTTGGCTCTTTAATTGACGAAAATGGCAATCTCCAAGATAATGCTAAAACCATGAGTGAGACACTACAGAAACAGTATTGCTCCGTTTTTAGCAATCCTGACACGGCTGATCTGGACTGCATCAGAATCGGTAATTCTCAACACGCTATTCCTGACATAATGTTTAGCGCCCCCTAATATCTTGCCGCAATAAAAGAAATTACAAATTCATCAGTAGGCTCTGATAGGATCCCTGCTCGACTCCTGTAGGTATGTCCACACCAACTTGCATCTCATCTTGCTACGCTGTGGAGGAACTCACTGAATACTGGTTATATTCCTGAAAACGTTCTGTCCCAATCTGTCGTCACAGTTTTCAAAAAGGGAAACAACTCCCTTGCAGTGAATTACCAGCCGATCTCGTTCACCTCTCATATCATCAAGGCATATTAGAGGCTGGTGAGACGACGGATAACCCACTGTCTTGAAATGCTGTTGTACACTATGTTCTCTCCACACGAAACAATGTATCATGAAAATTGAAGCATCTCGAAGATCAATTGCAAAAAAAAGATAGATCGCTTGACAGGCCTTGACTATTGGGGTCGACTAGAAAAGCTCAAGCTTTATTCTCGCCAACGCTGCCGTGAGCGCCACATCATCTGCACGATGTGGAAAATATTCCGACAGCACTGTCCAAATGATGTTGGCATCGCCTTTAAGATACACCCATGACTTGGACCCTCTACTATCCGCCCATAACATAAATCATACTCGTATCACATAACAACAATACGGCACAACTATTTCACCTCAATTGGCCCCGCTCTAACACGTCGGACAGGGGTTCAATTATCGCAATTTAATAAAAGCCCAGATTATAGGCTATCTAACACAACTCAAATAACCTTAATAAATCTAAGAGTATAATTATGAAGCTAAAACAGAGAAATTGTGGGGATCCTCAATTATGTCCCTTCGTTGGTCTATGTCTATGCAAAAATGTAATATATAAATGTACACTGACAAATGAAAAGCAGCAAACTAGGGTATATATAGGAAGTAGGAAAGACTTCCAAAAATGGTATAGAATACACGTTAATTCCTTTAATAATTTAAAACATAGAAACTCTACGGCGTTAGCAAGCTATATACACAATAATAAATTAATTATAAATTAATTAATAGTTGCAAAACCATTTCATACATTTCTAGCGCAAACACCATTCTTTTCTTTATCCTTGATGATGGGGGCATTCCTGGGAAGTGAATCGTAACATTCACATGTACTATTTGAATGATCCCTAGAAACGATCGTCGGAATAATTTATTTCCTTTAAATATGGAACCCGAAACTCTTTTTAAACATCTGTTACTCCCTCCATTCCATAATTTATTTTGAATTGTTAAAAAAAATGTCTTTCTATATTTCATTATTCGTATCTATATCGTTATGCATATTTTATTACGTTTATATGTCTATATATATTTGTATTCCGAATATATTATGATTTATACAATTCTATCATAAATAAATCCGTAAATGTATACACCAATCGTAGTCTGCCTGAGTTAAACCTATTTTCTGTATCTCTTGTATTTACACACACACACACACACACACACACACACACACACACACACACACACACACACACACACA
>NC_068986.1:111437882-111442623 GCF_001194135.2 Octopus bimaculoides
TATATATATATATACATCTGTATGTACGTGTGGTTGTGTGTATTTATATAGATAGAGTGGCAGACAGATAGACAGACAGATAGATAAATAGGTAGATAGATAGATAGATAGATAGATAGATAGATAGATAGATAGATACATACATACATACATACATATAGATATATTAATCCCTTAGGGTATAGCATTCATAAGATGTACAGAAATGTATAATGTCGTTTGTTGTAGTAGGGTGTCTGAAATGGTCATCTGATTTGAGTCTCAATGTTTGAAAGACACTGCGTCATCTGAATGTCTATTTGTTTAATTCTTATACATTTCAAAAGATTTTCCACTGCTGTCTTCCGTATTTCATCAATCATGTTCACGTCAACTCGTACCACAATATTACATAGCATGTCTCATATATCATTCTCTATTATAATTGTATTCCACATTTATTTACTCATATATTAGAAGTGATATATTTTCTTTGTCGCTATCATTTTCTGCAAATAACTGCTGTATTGCTTTCTAAGCGATATTTATTTGAATTGATGTCATAATTTATTTCCAAACATTCAGCGGAAAGTAAAGTTTGTTACATTCGAGTAAAGATGTAGGAGCTAGCTGTGAAAGACTATACGAACATAGATACATACCTCAAAGTATGCATATATCCGATGTAAGAAATTATTTCTTATCCTTATCATTCTTTTATTTTGTATTTGCTTCGGTCATTGGACTGCAGCTATCGTGGGTCGTTTGAAGGGTTTTAGTCGAAAAATCACACATACATTTTGAAGTCTACTACTTACTCTGTCCGTCTCTTTTGGCAAACAGCTAGGTTATGACCGAGTTGGGACATATATACACTGGAAGCTATGCCAACACTTTGCAATGACAACAGAGAAAAGATGGTATAGGCACACGCCAGAAAAGCTCACAAAAAATGAGATAGCAACCCTATTCTGGGATATGCCAATACACACAGATAAAAAAATTAAGGCCAATAGGCCGGATATAGTTGTTCACCGAGGAAAAATACATTCTAAGCGATGTATCCATGCCAACATTGGATTATGTTTCTTTAAAAGAAACGGAGAAACTTTCAAAATACAAAGATCTGGAAGTAGAGGTAGCTCGAATGTGGAGTATAAAAATAGAAATAATTCCTATCATAGTAGGCACATTAGGTAGGATAAAAAAAGATATTCAGACAAATGCATAAAAAATACCAGGACTAACAAACAGAAAATAGCGCTACTAGGCACGCACACATCCTCATTGAGACACTTTTAATACAATAAAAATAAGAGCATCACGACAAACCGCAGCACATACCCAAAGCACACAGAGCACTGCACATTATTATTATTATTATTTTTTTTTTTTTCATTTCTTGGCCACTAGGGCGGACATATAGGGGACAATATAGTAGACATGGGCAATTGGGATTTCACACAGAAATAACGAATGCACGATTAAAATAATAACAAAGATATCCAACAAAAAGAGTATGGCAATGAAAGTTTTCCAATGGTGGGTGGGGGTACCTGGAGTTGGCTCAGGTACTTCAGCAATCCTGAACTACTCGAAGTTTCGAGAGCATTCGGGAAGGGCACCCTTCTCCCTCTCAAATTCACTAGCCTGCAGGCTCATTATTAGAGTAGGCTCCAGTCATACGCGTCATTTTCGGTACATTTACCCACTTTTTAGCAAATGTACTGGGAGACAGCACTTCTCACCCCACCCTCATCTTTCTTACCGAGTGAAATTTGAAAAATTTGATGAGGGATTGTCCGAAAACAAAAGTGCCTGTCTTCAATCTTTTCAACATGGACCACCATACAACCTCTTTCGTTACTGCTTTCACACAGAAAAATTGCCTGCTCTTCCGGATCGATGGGATGCGGCGAATAGATCTTCACTATGGACTCGGCCAATAGCCGGATCCGTCCTATACGTGATAACAGCTATTCAACATAACTCCACAAGTCAGTAATACAAGAACACTGGACGTGTGCGTGAAGAGCGGTTTCGTAACTCTGCGCACATCTCGAGCAGATCCGTCTGACAGCACTTCCTTGCCTGAAGAGTTTTTCTCAAACTGGCAGCGTCATCCCGCCACCCCCGGTTGCCCTGCCAAGCTAAGGATTTTTAGAAAGTATACATTGTCCTCGGCTCGAAAGTCATACTGAACAGACTAGTTAGTTCGTCCTCTTCAAATCTAGCGTCTCTGCATGTGCGTCATATCTCTTTCCTCCCACTCAACTTGTTTAGAACTCAAGAGTGGCTGTCTATTGATCGCATTGTCCGAGTGATAGCGGTTAGTGAGTGCCTGGCAACATTCCAGATGCCACCTCATCAATGAAACCTGTCTCCTCCACAAAAAATTGAAGAGGTGATGCTCCAACTTGGTGAGGTGCGAACGGGTCCATGGCACAACGTTCAAGGTACGACGTTCAAGCGGTAGTAGACGATGGATGTGATGTACACATTCGCCACCTCTGCCTGGCCTTTCAGCGATAGCTTCCTCTCAGACCATTTCTGGGTGAGACAGCCTATCCTACTAGTTAGCTCGCCCCAATACTTTTCGATCTGGAGGTCTGGTCCGAACAAAACCCCAAGCAACTTTACCGGTCCATCCGTCCGTCCAGCACCCAACGACGCTGTTCGATGGCATGAACTTGTAAGTCCACCCAATTTTCGGGTCCAGATTTGTTCACACTAACTTTTCATTTTCCTTCAATGATGTGCCAACCATCTCGACTTCTGAAGTGTCTCACAACATCACTGTATATGCTGACACAGCCCTTCTGCGTTCCGGTTCCAGCGGGATGCCCTGCAGCAGCTCCAGGTTCCGCAGTAAAGGCTCAAGTATCAATACGTACAGAAGGGAGCAGAAAAGGGCACACTTGATAGACCGATCAGGAGATCTGAAGCAGTTCCTGAGAGGTGGCCATTAACTTTGACCACCGCGCAGATGCCGCTGGGCATTGCAGCGACCCTCTGAAGACAGGGCTGAGGCCAGCTGCATTGAGGACAGCCTCTAGGTATCGGTGGTTGACACTATCGAATGCTTTCGATTGATCTAAATTGATTAGTGCCCCTTCGAAGCCAGGTTTACACCATACACTTTCTATTATGTATGGCATGAGATGTAATTTGTCGTGTATGAGCCAAGTGGAGATTTCACAGGTTTGCACCTCCCCAACCAAATCCTCGACGACAGTCGCCACCCTCTCTCCTAATACCTTGGTCAAAATATTAAACTCTGTGTCAAGCAGAGTTATGGGCCTGAAGTTATTTCATGTATCCCTCCTGTTTTAGTCTTTCCATATCAGTGTCACTACGCTTAAGCACAGAAAACTGGGACTACCCACGTTCTGCTGCCAGTTGCGGTAGAGCGCTTCGCAGAGATCGGAGAACAAGTCTGCCATAATTACATAAACTTCATAGGGCAGTTCGTCTTATCCGCGTGACGTGCGTCTCGTGCGGCCGACAAGGGCATCTTGAATTTCGCCTGACGTTATCTGCCTTCCCAGCGCTTAGCGTCGGTCGTCGAGAGACGCAGAAAGCCGTCGGTGTAGCGACTGAATCCACCACCGTCTTCGCCCCCGCCCCACTATCTCTATCAACTTCTGCCTGGAATCGCTCAGCTCGTGTCTCTCTCTGTCGTCAAAGATAAGAGTTGAGAATCACCCTTTCGCATGATCTGCGGCCGTAGAAACGATGCAATCGCACATACTGTGAGTGAGAGTAGCAAACTGACCCCAACGCAATACAGACGGAGGCCACGATAACTTAGCCACGACAACGTGGCTAAATTCGTGTGAAAAGTACGGCCAGAACAGAGCACGGAAATGATACGAACATGAACCAGAAGGAGTCGCAGAGAACAAGGAGATCAGATTTTATTTTGGTAGATAAAAGAATACAGGAAACCACGATCATAGATATTACTATACGTGGCGATGCACGCATAAGTGACAAATATGTAGAAAAGATGGATAAGTACACAGTACTAAAAGACGGAATTGCAAGAATGAGGAATATGAGGAGAGTGTCTGTCATTCTAGTTGAAGAAATGCGTAAAAGAAATCAGAATTGACATGAGAGGAGAGCAAGTCCCCAAAACTGCTCTGCTGGGTAAAGCAATGATTTTGTGATTGGGACTTGGATGTTCAACATCTACCACAATGATTAATAGCTAAGTGTCAAAGCTTATAATGTGCGGAAAGAGACCCTGTGAGACCTCAAACAGCAGGCTACCGTCCGCTGTCACAGAATCTAGCAGAAAAAACAAGACCGAACTTCTGAGAATTAAAACAACAATAATTATTATTATTAACAATAATAATAATGAGTATCTAAACAGGCATGATAGAGCTTCACAATATATTCACTGGGTAATATTCAAAAACCTGGACTTGCCCCGTAATAAAAACTGGTGGGAACACAAACCACCCCCAGTACTTGAAAATGATCACATCGAACTACTCTGGAACTTCACCATTCAAACTGACTGAGAGATAGATGCAAATAGTCCAGACATCATACTGACAGACTTCAGACAAAAATCATGCCTCCTCATTGATATGACTGTCCCAATCGATATAAACGTATCTGTCAAGACCTACCAAAAACTGAGCAAATATAAAGATCTTGAAATAGAAATTAGCAAAATGTGGAATCTGAAGACGAAAACAATACCTATTGTCATAGGTGCCCTGGGAATGACAGCGAAACGGGCTGATTA
>NC_068986.1:111443782-111450437 GCF_001194135.2 Octopus bimaculoides
TAATAAAAAAAATATTCTGACAAATACATAACAAAAACACCAGGACTTACAAATATATATAACATACAGAAAATTGCACTACTGGGCACTGCACACATCCTATGCAAAACACTTTCAATACAGTAACCATAAGAGCATCACAGCAAACCACAGCACATACCCAAGGCACACAGAGCTGCGCTCGGTAGTGAAGTGAAAGCACGTTATAAAAATAAAACTACTGAACAATAATAATAATAATAATAATAATATTAGATTGCAGAAAAGAATGGATAGCATGGTATCGTAGGGTGCATGTAGTAAACCCGCTACTAAAGCAAGGCTCCACGATTTCCAACAAAACCTGTAATAAAAAGAAGTAGTAATGATAGTAATGAGAAAAGGAAGAAGGAAAAGTAAAAGGAAAAGGAAGAGGAGAAAAAGAACAACATCAATAACAACATCAAGAACAACATTATTTTTTTGTTAATCATAATTCTAATGTCCATTGATACGATTCCTTATCACTGCGACTACGACTAACCATCAGCTGGTTAGAAGAAATTTTACCAACGGCGCTATGTGATATTCCAGTTGCGATGTTTTTAGTAAAAGAGATTGCAAAAGAGCGGCGGTGATAGCTCAGTTGCTTGTGTAGCCTGCGTTGATTCTGTTGGCTGTGGTAGCTGTGACCGTCCTAAATCAAAGTTAATTGGCAGAACAGAGAACGTAAAAACGTGAGTTGACTTATTAGCTAAAATCATTAGTTCCATTCACAAAGCGAATATACACCAACAGACCATTATTCTGTCTCAACATACTCCTTCCTCTCCCCCTTCCACCAACCTTCCTCTCTCGCTCATTCTGCCATTCTCTCAGTACCGTTCCATGCAATCTTTTGCATCTTTTTTTTTTCTTTTCAGGTCAGCAACAACCTTCTGTAAACTTAAACTTTAAATGTAATTAATTGGATTTCAAAATTACACTTTTAGTTACGGAGGTTGAATAGTACCTTCACCACATTTCGTTCTTTGTGCACGCAATCATTATGGCGCCAATCGTTTAGTTTTCATCTCCTTCTTACTTGGAAACCAGTTAGATTAGTTCATGTAGGATGCACATTTTTTTTTTGTTTCTTCCGCTTTTCTTTGTTAAATATTATGAAATTTTTACTTTTTAATTCTCTTGTTCTTCAATAAAACGAAATATTTATTATCAATACAAACTCCAGGTTGCTGTTCGTTGTGAGATGTTTTTAGTATATTTATTTCCCATAATAGAAACCTCCAACGAAGTTCCGAGATATAATTTGGTAAACACAGTAGAATAAGTGATATACCAATCTGTTAAAATATGTTTGTATTAACATTCATGTATGTGCTCATGAACGTATGCATATGTATTTGTCATGCGTGTATGAGGGCGCGAGGCATTCAGTCAACAAGTAGGCATCTGAAGTCACTCAACTTGGTAGAATAACGAGCATGTCTTCCTCAAATTGTGCGCTGCTGTTCTTAAAAACGAGATGAATCATATATACTTCGCTAAAATAAGACGAAAGCACAAAATATTCCACAACGCTGGAATGGCTGGAAAGCATGTGGCCAAAATAATGTAAATCTGAGGTTAATGAACAGCAAATATAATATAAATACATATGCATCTATATGATAATAGAGAAATGGATAGATAGATAGATAGATAGATAGATAGATAGATAGATAGATAGATAGATAGATAGATAGATAGATGGATTGATTATGCGATGGTGGAGTTCAACAGCAGGAATTTGATATTACAGAAGAGAAATACTTGGTGTTTGTCTTTTTAGAACACAGACATATTATAAACCTTCGATTTCTACATAGAGGAGACGTGAAAGTAAACTCCAACGAGATGCAGGAAGACAATACACCTATGAATAATGCCTGCGTCCGTGTGTGTGCGCGCATGCGTGCGTGCGTCTGTCTGTCTGTGTGTGTCGGTGTGCAGGTGTATATATGTGCTTTTTTCTAGCTTCAAGTAATCTGTATGAGAAGCTTCTGGATGAAACAGTGCTTTTAGTTTTCTTCCGTAGACATTCTCATTATAGAGCTTAACACAGAGGTTCCGTGTTGGCACCGACATGTATACAAATACACATATATGCATACATACACAGCACATATATAATTACATGTGTTTGTGTATACATGTGTTTGTGTATACATGTGTTTGTGTATACATGTGTTTGTGTTTGTATATACATATACATAGATTCTTATAGGATCAATGCTTTCCCGAGTCAAAAGGCTCATAAACTTTCTTTCCTGGACTTTGTGATGAATACATTGACCCATCCCCAACAGGGACTGGAGGCTGGAATGTCGCAGGATTTTGCCAAATATGTGGAGAGCAACAACGTCTTTTGCTCAATGAAGTCTTTTACTTATGAAGACTTTTGCTCAAAAACATATAACATTTCCCGGTTTTACGATCATGCGTACAATATTCACCTGCGCCAGCGATAAGTATATTTAATTTTTTTTCTATTCGTTTGCCTTCAGAACGCAAGAACAAGAGATAGTTACTAAATTTTTGTGAAATAAAGAGGTGAGGATATCTCTAAATATCCACACTCTTTGAGAAAACTTTGTTCGTGCCATTGAAGTGTGCATGACATGTCTCACATCAACAGAAACGATCCATATCTGTCTGGAAGATACAGCATTTCCATGAAACACATTTTGTTAAAACTTCTACCATGCTTTGTACAGGAACGATTGTCCTGATTGCCACGCTAAAGGCACGGCAGAACCAGAAAAAATATTGCTACCTTTAATAAAAGTAAAATAAGGAAAAATACTGATGATTTTTCCCATAATGTGCAAAAAATGTAATAAAATCTAGCGCAAGCACTGCAGGCCAGAGACCGTTGTGTGTGAAAGGGTGCAAAAATGTATTCACTGTTGTGCAGATCAGCTGCTCGGTGGATGTGAAAAACTCTTCAAAATTTATTGAAAAATATATGTACAGAGAAAGAAGAGTATAGCTCTTTTATCGCTACTATAAATTTTATTCGTACCAGTCGAATATGAAGTAGACTACACTGTGGAGCAGTAAATCTGTTTAGAAACGGGGAAATGCTTAGGTGTCACCAAAACAGAACAGTGGGGCTTGATTCCCTTCCTCTAAATACAATCGCTATTGGAACAGCAAAACTTTGCAAGACGTTGCTCGGATCCTCCATTTCCTTTTACGGAGGAATATGTGCAAACAATCATATGGAGGTATGGAATACACACGCGCGCACACACATAAAGGATAATGAAACATTAGGCATTTGAGATGCATCGTGACACAGACGGGAGTAAATTTGTCCATACAGCACTTACGTACAACACGAACGAATACAGAAATACATCAACCAATTCACCGACCCCTAAATACTGTCTTGTTTTAAACAAAGAGCTTCAGTAAAATATTAGTGACCTGCTTATGTAAACATAATTCCAATATTTATTATATTCTATTGGAAAGAGCAGAGATGGTGATTTAGCTGTTATTAGTAGTAGCAATAACTCTGGGTCCTTATGAAGAAATATGAGATGTTTCCAGTGATTGCATATTGTTTTCTATATATTTTTTTATAGTTTTGCTAGATTTATAGCAGATTTCTACCGATGCTCTTGATATATCAGGTTTATATGTAAACTATCGAAATGTATGGGTTAAATCTCAGGTGAATGGATCAGATTATATGAAAAAAAAAAAGACTAGAAAAAAAGCAATCTCTTCCTTCATACAATACAATTAAGCAAATATCTAACCCTGTGTATAATGCACTTTTGATGATTCGTTATTACCAAGAGACTTTGTGAAGCCAGGTTTAATATGTTCGTGTGAATGCTGTGTTTATTAGTCAGTAGATTGTAAAGATACGATAAGGGAACGGAGATTAGTGTGTATACAAAATGTATCAGCTAATTGAAAATAATACCATTGCCATAGGAATAACTGTCAGTCATTTGTCTTTCATTTAAATAGTACGTAATCACAGACAATCACATACGCTGGAAACCTATATATATTTTTCATTCATATATACATAACTCCTTGCATACATACACAAATATACGTTCACACATAGACATATAATTATATATATATATATATCTCTGGCGCTTATCTTAATGTAATATGTGTGTGCGTCTGTGTACCTGCACAAACACGCACACTCACACACATGCACATATATTCATTCGTGTTTTTGTGTGTGCGTATGTGTGAGTGTGTGTGTGTGTGCATGCGTGGGTGTGTATATGTGTGTATGCAAAGGTTTGAACATATGCTATTCATATTTGTGATTCTGTACTTGTGTGTGTGAATGTGTATGTTTGTCTGTTTTTACGTTCTATATCTACGTCTTCAAACATAGACCGTTGATATGACTCAACTACTGTCTGTAGTAATTCTCCCGTGGGAGGCATTTTATCATTGAGTGTCGGAGCCGTAGACTGAAGCCATATCACTATCGGGAGATATATCGTTTTCGGCCAAATGAGAGGATGGCCTCGCATATTAATCAAAAATGTTAATGGAGGTCATCACACTATAATTGAATATAAATGAGGCTGGGCATTAATGGTCTCTTCCTTTATTTTTAGGAAAATGAAATATTAACGCTATCAGAATGAGGCTATAATTAACTTGGTAGATAAATGGCCTGTGTCATTAAGGGATATTATTTTAAAGAATGTCGACTGCGAATCTTTAATTCATAAAAAAAAAAAACTGTAGAATTCACTCTCACTTATAACTGTGGAAAGAATATCAAAATAATGTAATGGACCGGAATGCATATCTCTTTGTGAAAACCAATTACGCATTTAGCACTGGCATAGTTATTTATTCCTTCTTGGCAATAGGAGCCTTCTTACGTATATAGAAGTACAAATATCTTCTAACTCAGAGACAGGTTTACAAATTTCGACTTAGGACAAACCGAAGGCCCTGGCGATGACCTATCGCCCCGTGTGAATTTGATAGTTAATACTAAAGGAAGCGATCTAAAACGAGGCGAATGTAAATGAGGTGTTCTTTTAGGTTTTGAAAGAGAGCTCACTGTCATAAGCAGTATTTATGTGAATGAGAGAGAGGGAGAGATAGAGAGGGAGAGAGAGAGAATGTGTGTGTGTGTGTGTGTGTGTGTGTGTGAGTATGTGTAGTGCGTCAGTCTTTAGGAATGTAGCGGGTAGGTCCGGCATTGTCATTTATGATGCGTCCGTCTCTGTACCCACACTTAATGTTTCGAGAAGAAAATGCATAACAGACGCCAGCTGTTGATGAAGTGGACATGGACAGTATTAAAAACAAATTTTAAACTTTCTAACAGTACAAAATTCACAGTATATTACGAAGATCATTTAGACACAATTTTATAATACACCATTACATACAAATTTCAGTGCATTAGATGTTTTATACATAACTATATTCTCTTTAGGTCATAAATATATTACGAAAAAGATTAGTTAAAATCTTCCTATTAACGTAAACCACAAATCCGGAAGCCACATATTGCCATTCAACATCCAATACATTATATAAATGAAAACATAACAGACTTGGAAATGTCATGGCTTCACGTTTATATCGAATGGAGAAATTGAGACAGATACTTGTTTGCTGGTTATGAATTGACAACAACGACACGTCCTATCATATTACTGTCAAGATACAAATTTCAACTACATAGGCGAATATAAGAATATTAGTTGAAAACTTTACCACTTATACAAAGTTCCACAATTGAAGATTCATGGAAAAAATCAACTCTTTTACTCTTTTACTTGTTTCAGTCATTTGACTGCGGCCATGCTGGAGCACCGCCGTTAGTCGACCAAATCGACCCCAGGACTTATTCCTTGTAAGCCTAATACTGATTCTATCGAACTCTTTTGACAAAACGATAAGTTACAGGGACGTAATCATACCAGCATCGGTTGTCAAGCGAGGTTGGGTGGAAGGACAAACAGACACACAAATATATACACGCACATACATATATATATATATATATATATATATATATATACAGTTATGCAACGAGCTTCTTTCCGTTTCTGTCTACCAAATCCACTCACAAGGTTTTGGTCGACCCGAGGCTATAGAAGAAGACACTTGCCCAAGGTGCCAGGCAGAGAGACTGAAGCCGGAACTATGTGGTTCGTAAGCAAGTCACTTACCACACAGCCACTCCTGCGACTATGTATAAATTTTCTTATTAGCTAATTGAGTGCCTGTTAAAATAAGGTAATAATACGTAGTTAAAAACTGAACAAATTTAAATATGGGGAGATCAGGTACCTAGTTACGACAGCTTTCTCATCATTGCTTGATGTGGACAAAATATAATGTTGGAAATCTAGTGTCACTTTAACATTTCGTCCTGAAGATATGGTCGAAATCTTGCGAATTAAGTTATAGTTTAAAACTAAATTTCAACACACTATTGATGTACTGTGTTCATTGATCATTAAATAGGGCCGCTTCACACCTGTACATACTTCTTACTCATTTTCATTCCAATCTCTCTCTCTCTCTCTCTCTCTCTCGCTCTCTCCCTCTCTCTCTCTCTCTCCCTCTCTCTCTCTCTCTCTCTTTCTCTGTATATATATATATATATACATATATA
>NC_068986.1:111450888-111456460 GCF_001194135.2 Octopus bimaculoides
TATATATATATATATATATATATATATATATATTTATATATATATAAGGTCAGGAGTGGTGTGAAATTGGAGAATTTGCTGCGTAGCACTCAGCCCGAATGCTGGGCTACAATACTATCAGGTTCCAAACCGAAGCCGGAATTTCTCACTTGTAGAAAATGCAAGTTTCGGGACGATTATTCCGTCAAATGGGGTTCAGCATTGTGTAAATAATCCAATGAAAAGGAAAAGAGGTAAAATTCTTTAAAACATTTTTAATTATAAGTTATAATTGTTACCGTGGCATGTTAATTTGGAGTGCCAGTTAACGCGAAAACTCTAAATTAAAAATCACGTAATAATTGCGGTTTTAGACATAACAGATGCATTTCATCAACCTTGCATCAAAGGTGTGTTATACCATTGTGCGTCTTTCAGACCTTGTTAAGAAAATATCAGGAAGAGACCAAAAAAGAAAAAAAAAATTAAAGTGAGAAAGAGGAAGGGGTAAGTGGGGTAGATATTATGCGAGGGCGGGATCAAGAGGATGGATACGTATAAGAATAGGAGGTAGAAAAGGAATAAGTAGAAGAGGAAGGAGAAAAGGAAGGAGGAGAAAAGGGAGGAGGAGAAAAGATAGGAGGAGAAAAGGGAGGTGGAAAAAAGGAAGGAGGAGAAAAGGGAGGAGGAGAAAATGAAGAGGAAGCAGAGAGGGGGTGATATCTATCATGGATACAGTGGGCAGGGCTGCATATAGGAAAACGGTTTATCTACCCTTGTACTGGTAAATGGTTCAATCAGTACAGGGAGAACTATTGTTACCGAAATTCTTCTGATGGCAGAAAATGTAATTCACAACCAAACGGCATCAGTCGGAGACAACTGAAAGTGAGATATATAAGTAGACGTACATTATAAATATCCTCATTATTCAATTCCGGGCAGTTGTCTAGTTATCTAATAGCCTCTTCACATTCAATTGTCGCTGGCTAATACCGTCTGATGACCAAATATATTTACTCCCATCAGATATATTTTGAGAGAGAGAGAGAGAGAGAGAGAGAGAGAGAGAGAGAGAGAGAGAGAGAGAGAGAGAGAGAGAGAGAGAGAGAGAGAGAGAGAGAGAGAGAGAGAGAGAGAGTACCGTGTAGTTATTATTTACTTCTCAGCAGACACTCGACTCAGTGTCCTCATGGAAACTTTGGCTGGTAAACAATTTGTTGATGGAATTTAGCTTATGGACTTTGTAAAGAATCGGGTATTTTGGGAATTGTTTTGGGAAACAAGTGTCTGTGCTAAAGTGTAACCTTATAAACCACGGTGTTACAGTGCAAAATTCTATATATATTAAAAAGATAAAATATGAATACTGATAAGAATTTGTATCGAGTATGTTGGATGAAATATGTACCAGACTGAAATATTTTCCGAGCTGTGTAATGTTATAATCGACAAACACCCTTCAAGTCATGGCTTGCATAATTCAATTTATCGACAGAAAGCAGTGGGAGAGTAAATGGACACACACACACATATACGAGCACACACCACGTACACATATGCGCGCACGCACACATGCATACACCCACACATATGCATGCGTCTACTTTCCTGTACCTCTCCCTTTGTACACACACACACACATGTATATATATATATATATATATATTTCCAATAACTAATAATCGGAAGCCGTACTTGATTTAAATCTCATCGCTTCTATATGTCATACCCTCCTCTTAAATATGCTCACATTTTCCTCATCCTCCACCTGAAGGCTGCAGCGATAACCTAGTAAAGAACCGGGGAAATGCTTTTATTATCTGTCAAACATGATATTTGTAATGTTGAGAATCTTCATGGAGCTTCCGCTATAATCAGCAAATGTGTTTCGCCTCGAGCCAAGATGCTCCTTCGACAGATTCCCTAATGTAGAAACAGGATTAGAGACACCCCCCCCCCATTCTTATTAATATTACATAACAATACATATATTTGAATAAATCGAATATCTGATTTCACAAAATTCAAAGTTTACACATGTTTAGAAATATTTCGCTCACCTCAAAATATATTTCTATTTACACTTCACTCTTCTCTCTTCTTCTCTCGCTCTGGCCATTTTTTTGTTTTTCGTTTTTTTATTTTTGTAATTAATGAAATTGTATTCACTAATTACTTTGTGGCGAGTATTCGATCGAGGGGTACAATTTCGAAATGAGGGTAAACAAGTTTCAAAGGTTTCAAATTGGCCATCTCAGACACCTAGTTGTAATAACAATATGTCCCCTGAAGCCTATAGACTACATTTTATGAGAACGTGTTTTATGTGCCTCCAACTTATTCGTTGGACATTGAAAATAATCGTTGGTCTTTTGTAATAATGCACGAAATATGCTGTTTGTAACGGGGGAATACAAAGTAGATAATGCTATAAAAATGGCGCGTAAATATTGGGTTTTAATTCATGATTTTTATACTTCCATGCCCTTAGCTATAGATTTACTAACTTTGAATTCCACCTTTGAAAACGAAATTATTACACTACTCTTGAAGTTTCTATATTTTTCTACGTAAACAATAACTATTTCCCCCCATGAATCCAACTAATTGCTTGCACCAACTGTAATACGAAAGTGAACAATTCTGCGCTATATTTGCAAAAGTCACGTTGCCAAGGTCCTAAATTTCGAAGTACTGCCACTACGTTAATAGAGCAGTGCTGTTTTCTTTAAGACAATTTTTTCTCCGTGAAGTAACCCAGTTTATAAAATATGTAGATATCATATTAAGATTGATGCCTAAGGTGTCTCAATCGATGTAGTTCTTAGGCCTAGAAGATATTCGATCATGCGCTTCATATATTGCATAGCATACAGTGCTAAACACAATCTCCAATTTGTTATCAGGGATTTACCTGATGTGGTTTGTTTTGAAGCCATATAATTCAGTTGATAATATTCAAGACATTACCAGCATGACAAAATGCAAAAATACCTTTTTGCAAATTATCAATAAATATTTATCATGCAGCAGTGTTTTCTTTACACCAATCAGTGGAAGAAGATTGCTCAATGCTTGCCGTGTCATTTCAATGCTCAATTTCAGTATTTCCTTTCTATTTATTTTTTCTTGGCGATCAATAAAAATGTTTGCAGAGTTTGATAATTAGCAATTACTACCATAGATATAAAATAACAAAAAAGTCAATTTGATACAGTTGAACCCTTTGGATGTAACCATGCTGGTCATTCTACTCAAGATCGTTCTTTGCCATGTGCCAAAGAACGCGGTTTTGCTTGAATTTTACAAAATATGAGATGAATATTCTACAACCACTTTAAAAAGACAGTATTATATATTACTTTCTGTGCATGCCACTACTTGTTTAAGGGAGCGAGCTGGCAGAAATGTTAGCACGCCGGGCAAAATCCTTAGCGGTATTTCGTCTGTCTTTACATTCTGAGTTTAAATTCCACCGAGGTCGACTTTTCCTTTCATCCTTTCGGGGTCGATAAATTAAGTACCAGTTGCGTACTGGGTTTTATCTAATCGGCTGTCCCCCTCCCACAAAATTTCAGGCCTTGCGCCTAGAGTAGATAAGAATATTATATATTGCTATGATAGGTACTCCTAAAGTAGAACAATCTTCGTCCTGTATTCTCTTGTCCATGACTGCCCGCGAGTCTCAATAAAATAAACTGCATTCTAATCCAAGCCGATATTAGACAATGATGATTGGCGTATGTCATCCATCTTGATAACCACAAGCTTCCTAATCGGAAGATCATATCTTATTTTATTTTTCTTACTATAATTATCTTTATGCAATTGGGTTCGAACCATGCTAGCTTCATTTGCCACTACGAAAAATTACGATACGAAATATTTACTTAGAATAATAGAAGCTGTTATATCAAGAAAAATCCACGTGTGGTCAGGTGCAATTCTACAAAAATAGTTACTATCATTATTATTGCTATCGGTTTTAGAAAACAAGTAAACTATATTGATGTGTTTGAATATCATAAGATTAGAAGCACATATATTCTTTGAATTTGAGATACTGAAAAATATATCAGAAGCAATTGACCGATTGTGCATCTCGTTCGCCTCTCCTAAACTGGGACACACTCGATTTCCATTCCTAACTGATAACAAACAGCGCTCAAAGTATATGTTAAAAAAAACATTTAAAAAAAGGTCAAATTAAGCTATCACTGCAGAGGAGCGCGTACTTTGCGTATAACATAAATCGCTGATCGTTAAATGCTTTACATACACAGACACGCACATGCAAGTATATATGTACGGAGGTATGTGTATGTCTATACAAATATTTACACGCCGATCTGGCAGAATAATTAGGCTGCCGGAAAGAAAGTTTTGCCGGATTTGACCCGGTTTTCTGCGTTCTGATTTCAAATTATTCCCTGACCAAATGTAAATTACATGATGTAGAGATAAAATTGCAACGTAAGGAGTTGTCAGGACTTTAAGAACATTATACCGAATATTTTGCAGTATTTATTGTGATATCACTTCGTGAATTACGATCACGCCTTGGCTTCTGTGGTTCATGGATTTAGCATCTTACCCTGTTAATCCGAACACTAAACAGTGTAGGTAATATTAATGGAGTTCATTCTCTTGCCTTTGTCAGGCGTTAAGTTACCAAAGTGACAATAAGCTTCACTGTCGTTCCGTGTAATTTCGAAGGCCCTATTAAGAGTCAAACAGATTATCTTATCGCCCGACGGAAAGACAACAAATTAAAAGTACCACATGTGCACACATGTGTCAATTGTACACATTTACGCATTTATTCATAAATGCATAAAAAATACATTCGTATTTGTGCAGTTGTACTTGGTTAGAGTACATACAACTTAATGAGGAAGGTGTTTTCCACACGAAAAACGAAATCTTTCGGTGGATGAATTAAGTTAGCAGATAAAACATCCATCCTTATATACCTACATAGGTACGGGTGTCAGCGAATGTGTTTGTATGAATGTTCGAGTGAATATTAATTTGAAAGAAATACATATATTTAAGTAATCTTATTATTATTTTTTTTTTGAGGTCTTTCACTATTTTACTTTATTCCGCTGGAAATGTCCCCATGTTGTAACAACTTTTGTACCTGATACTGATGCCTTAATTCTGTTGTATAACTGAAAGTCTTTCTATGTTTATAAATTTCTGTTCCACTCATTTTATATTTATTTTCCGTTGCGTTTTAATTTTATATATTTTCTTATTCTCATTGGTCGTCTTTTTTATTCTTCAGTCGAGTGTCCACGTCTTCTTTATTCTGCATTTTTCTTCCTTTACTACACAGAGCATTTATGCACTCCACCAGCTAATGCCGTTATTATTATAATTATTATTACTATTATTATTATTATTATTATTATTATTATTATTATTATTATTATTATTATTATTATTATTATTGTTGTTGTTGTTGATGTTGATGTGGTTGTTGTTGTTGTTCTGTTTTTTATATTATTATTATTTTTATTATTACACACGCAAACGTATGTATGAAAGTGAGAGTGTAGAGAGATTATGTTATATATAAATAAAT
>NC_068986.1:111456779-111457717 GCF_001194135.2 Octopus bimaculoides
GTGTGTGTGTGTGTGTGTGTGTGTGTGTGTGTGTGTGCGTGCATATATTTTCACACACATATATCCGAGAAAACTTTAAGCCATATTTTGTAACTCTTTCTGAACTTGAGTCTCTACTTCTGCCTCTGTCTATTTTTCTCGCTTGTTGGATTCTAAGTAATATTAATGTGCATTGTATTGTTTTTATATTTTGTTGAAGGAAAGAAAAATATTGGAAATATTTTCATGATGAAAACATTTCCAATGTATTATATGATTTCTTATTAATTAGTTTTCCACAGTCAAAGAAAAGACGTAAACAAAATTAATTAGATGTAAATTATGCAATTTACGATGTGTTTCACATTCGTTTTATGAATAATGTAATATTATATATGTTATAAATTTATATATGTGTGTGTGTAAGTGTGTGTAAGTGTGTGTGTGTGTGTGTGTGTGTGTGTGTGTGTGTGTGTGTGTGTGTGTGTGTGTGTGTGTTGGGGTATTTGCTTAGTGAAAAATAATACCAGAAACCAGAAAACAATTTCTTATTTGTGACAAATATATTTTTGTTGCATGAATAATAAGGTAGATCTTGTTGCTACATTTAATATTTTTGGGTTATTTGTGTGATCCGCAGCTATGCGATCTATGGTTCGCATGTTCTCAACGTATTACACAAACGTCAGTTTTCATGTCCACTGGTCCGTCAAAGTCTCAAGGACATGTCGATCTGGGCATGCAGAACAAAATGTAGGTTGATGCTCGCCACTCCAATGTTTCGCATCATCATCAGTGTTGGACAAGAATAGTCAGTAGTTTGAAAGCAGGCGTTTACAAAATTCTGTCTGTAGATTCTATTATACTGTGAAATATGAAGTTGTTTCGTAACCATTCAATGTACATATACATTTTTCTTCATTTAAAGGGACGATCTATATGCGCGTGGGGCGTGGAAG
>NC_068986.1:111459559-111460421 GCF_001194135.2 Octopus bimaculoides
ATATATATATATATATATATATATATATATATATATATAGCTATCAGAGCTATCATTTTTGGTCAATGAGTCTATTCGTTTACTTGCTAGTTCCTTCGGAATCAATCTCATCACAAGTTAATATAATGTGTTATTTGCTAAGACGGAATGAACTCTAACTCATTATTGTCCCAGCTGTCATCGCTTATGTACTACATTAGTGAAAATTTACTCGGTAATCTGTAAGCAACCGCTTTGCCAAAATGCATAATACTAAATAGCAATAAATAGGCCATGGTTTCAGTTTCTGTTTAAAAAATTCTTCAACAGTTCAGTGTGGCTATTCAAGAAATAATAAAATTTTACAAGCAAATCATTTCCACTCCAAACATTCCAGGGAAGAACCACCCTCTACATAATTTCTCTCTCGTATAAATGTGAGAAGTACAGCGCTATCAGACGAAATATTTTCACACATTATGCACCACAAAATAAGCCAGGATATAGCATGAACACCAAATATTATGACGACTTTTATAAAAGTATATAGGCTTATGTCTATGGAAAAACATAAGCATAAAAAGCTAAATATAATTAATTGTAAAAATTACATGAAACGCATTGTACACAAAATACTTAAAAGAAACACTTTATACACAAAATAAATAAAAATTAATAAACTGGCAAAAGAAAACTTTTTCAACTCAATCTCGTAAATCTATGGCAAATATTGTTACTTGTCTATTGGTAATCTAAAGAGTGTAGTGTTATATGTTGGCAAATATCTAAAGAGCTAAATTGGGAACAATTAATAAGAAAGTTATTAGCATTGGATGGAGGAGTTGGCAAATCCATAAACAAGTAATTTGATATTTTTCTATCG
>NC_068986.1:111460798-111475563 GCF_001194135.2 Octopus bimaculoides
ATATATATATATATATATATATATATATACGTATATATATAGTTTGAAGAAGAGAAGAAAGCAAGTTGCACCGGCGACCGATAAACGTGTTGCAGAAAATATCTATACAAAAGAAGGCAAAAACGAAAAGAAAAAAAAAGTATAATGTCTCGCCAAGTAAATGTCCGTCATACTTTTCTAATATCTCACATACTCTGTGAACTTTTCTTGCACTACCAATGGCCATTTTTAGCTTTTTCTATGCACATACGTAAATTTATACACGCACACAAACGCACAAACACACATGTATACACACACACACGCACACACACACTGGCGCATATATATATTGACATGCCCTTCAGTGCAGACGTATATAGCTCTGCCTTCATTCATGTTCGATATATATGTGTATGCTTGTATTTGTATACATATATTGCCAACACTGTTTTTATCATCTTTGTGTATTGAAAAATGAAGCTGATGTCTTTATATAGACAAATATACGTGTGCACATTACAGGCATACATACACTTGCACATGTACACGTACACTCACATATTATACATAGCACAGGATATTTTTAAATCACTTGGTGCAATGTCTTACACTATCTGTTTCAGTCCTCTGTACTTTTCGTTTAAATCCCATTCCTTTTGAGTAAGTGTGTATATATGTATATATTAGTAAGTATGTCATTATTCAGTTTAGTTCAAGACTTCTGGCCAATAGAGAAAGAACCGGTCTCTAACCTAGATCCAAGGCTCCTTCAATTTCAACATCAACGATTTCTATGTTTTATCTAAGCATGGCCATGCTTATAGTTACATAACTAGACATGCTCATATATATCTAAATGATAAACTTCTGGAAAGTTTTACAGATATTCACAGTTCCAGGGATGGATTGGATCTGTAGTCGTCGAATTAGCTCTGTCGCTTCTGCTTTTGAGAAGCATAATTTATCAAGATTGGTATTTAGGCAGTGTTTTAAATATCTCAGGGCAGAAATAATTACAGGTATAAACCTGGGCTTGTAATCTGGATAAAGTATCTGCAGATTCCCCAATAGTTCAGCATATGTGTTCTCTTTTTCACTGATATTCAGTTTTATGTTAACATCCATGTATGAATGTATGAGTCCGTGTGCTTCGATCTCCGCCATAAACAACCTTTCGAATCAGTATTTAAAAACATGTATGATGGCCGTAATCTCTGCCGCGACGAATAAGCTGTGATTAAGCTTCTGACAAAGAAACCTGAAATCCCATATGGACTCGTTTGAACATACGGAGCACGATGGCTCTGATCCGTTCCAGTTTTCACGTTGTTTAATTCCGAGTTTACGCCTCAATTATCCTGACCAGCGCTTCTGTTTGTAAATAAATATAAAGAGACCGATAATTATGAAACTTCTTAGTGTACAAGGATTTCCTATATTATTATTATTTGTTTGGCATTGTATTCTTATGGAATCACTGATTTCCCACATCAGTAAGGCTCGATTCATATCTAAGAGTATTCCGTCAAATTCTATATAAATTGTCAGAGCAACGAATGAATCCTTGTTAGGTAGTATAACCTGAGGCACGTATCTATAGATGGATATTCGCTGTATTTCTCACGACGTCGTCCATTGATTTCACCACATAAGTTTTAATAATTGAAACACACGACTTCAATTGAAGTAGGCCTATGATAAGAGACAATTGACCAATGTGTCAAGAAGTAGGAAGGAATAGAACACTCTTTGTTGTGAATGGAGCGTCTTAATTTCAAGATAATATAGTAAGTACTGCCACGAGACCCAGCATTCAGCTCCCATTAACCATTTCCCATGTTAAATATGTGATTCGTCTCACAATATTTCCTCGAAAAGGAACACAAGATACTTTCGTAAGTTTTCACATTTACTGCTGAATGGCCCTGGAAATGAAATCCAATCTTGCCTGGAACACACAAACCATAACGCTACGCCCCTTCACCACGGAATTATCTAGCTGTTTTCTTTTCTCCTTAAATATATGAGTAAAACAAAGAGTTATGATGGATATGTTCTTTCTTGCAAAGTGTGAATAGAAGACATATATCTCTCAAATCACATCCTCTGTTAAAAATGCCAAAACGAGTTTTATCAAAATTCTAATGAGACAGCTACCTTTGGAGTAAAACATTTGAAACGAGGGAGACCAGTTTACTTTACACTTCAAGAACAAGGAGTTAATCTCACCAAAACCACTCCGCACTTGCTTAAAAAAAGAAAGCAACACATCTCCGATAATTACGTTCTCGATGCACTCTGTCTGAAAGGAATATCAACTGATCATTATTAAATTGTCGATCACAGCTGATTTGTGGCTTTAAAAAACCACAGCAAATCAATAACATTGGATTAAAGGTGTCATTTTCCGAAGAATTGAATATCAATTTTGGCAAATTAAAAGAAACATAAATTCCAATTTTCAAGGAAGAAAACGAAGTTTTAATAATCTGGAGACCGTGTGCGTATGAGTTAAGATTTCAATAAGGAAGTGGGGTATAGGGGATGGAGAAATAAGGAAGGGAAATAGAGGTGATGGGGAAAAGTGAATGTAACATTTGCAACTGTAGAGGATGGTTATGTTTTAGTGGCAGATTAAGACTGATATTCAAATCACATCAGCCTCCTTTTGTTTAATGACATGAAATGTTACAGAATATATTCCGAATAGTTCATGTATTTTGTGCGACAGTATAAGAATGATCTGTTGAAATGTATTTAGCTCCTATTTCTTGCAAGTAGAGAAGTCACTAACTCGTGGCTCTTTTACAATGTCATTGCTAGATTAGTTTATGGTATTGTTGATGCTGAAGTTGTACCATATAGCACGTTTAACTGGTTAATCACACTGTCATATAGTGAGAGATTTACCATCGCGGAGAAAGAGTTTTTTGTAGATTTCATTTTCAGTAAGGTTTATGAATGATTACAATATCCAACGAATCTGTAATTTTAGAATGTGAAGATTTTGGAATATACTCGTTGTATTCTAAGGTACGTCCAACTCTGCCAATGTGATCATCTTGCGATAATCTGGTAATCTATCTTGCAACGCAGATAATTATATGGAGAGTTTATTTACGCCAATATATAGGGTGGGGCGGTTGTATTTTGCAAATATCTTGCTGTCTCTGTACTTAAATATTTATACACCTTAACACACACACACACACACACACACACACACACACACACACACACACACACACACACACACATTTGTACTCCCTAAGTATAACAAGCCTAGTTATGGGAAATTTCTTTCCCCTCACATATTGCATTACTATTGAAGAAACTAACTACTTCACTGAATATCTAGCATTGCATCTTTTAATTGAATCCATAAGCGTAACATATCAGAAGCTGAAATTCTGTGAAAACTCTCGCACGGCATATTTGAAATCGTTCCTATTTGTTCTCAGTCTTTCTTAACAAATTCTATGACTTCAAGTCAATTCCAGGTCATTTCGTTATACGACAAAGGCAGCATTACTTACAGGTAAACTCAACACAATAGAAACTTGATTGAGCTCTATTGCTGAAGTCTGCTTTCAGGCGCAACATAATTCCTATGATGTCTAACAGAATATCTGTATCACAATCCGCCATCGTTTAACGAATTGTAAATTTGTATTTACTTTGAATGTCCATGAAAAGGACGGTAAGTATTTTTAGAAATATCATACGAAATATATATAAAATCCATTTTGTGGAAATCTCTTCTCTTGGGATTAATGTTCTCAATTATATTAATTCAGTCTAGTGATGCAGAAAATATGAACATCAAAAATGATGACAAGTCAAGAATTTCCCGTTTGCTTCACATCTGAATTAGACATTTTGAAACCCTTCAATGAATGTTATAAATACAAATTTTGCATTGTTAACAAATTGTTTGTTTCATATATTTAATAGGGAGAATCTTCATCCCCGTACAAATCTAATGGTTTCTGAATGTTTGACGAATATTCAACGTCACGAGTACTTCCTGTTATTATCAGAAACACTATTCTAAAGCAGGGAAGGAATAGCTGACCTGGTAAGTGTAAACATATTTCGATAATGGTTTTGACGTGCGCAACTCTTAAGGAGAGACGTGAGAAAATTGAGTTGTGATTCGATGCGAGAGAGTAATAATTGCTGCGACAAACTGTTGATGTAAAAGTGAATTAAATAATTTAAAATTTCCTTCGTTTTAATAAAAGCAATAAAAAAATGGATAATGCTAATACTAATACAACTACTACTACTACTACTAATAATAATAATGAATAAAAAAAGGCCGAGAGCTCATACCGGCAGCGCAAGACCAAGTTTTGGCCACGAACTGGAGGGTCGAACTTAGGAATGAGCAAGTGTTTCCCCTGTGCCGCATCTGCAATTGAGGAGAAAATCATTGCCCATATCATGAACGGATGCCCTAGGCATTCCCCAAATCACTACAAGTTGTGGCGATAGGACCAGGTAGCGAAAATACTATACTAGAAACTGTGCAAAAAGTGAGGGCTAGAGAGAAGCACGACGTGGTATGAGCACAAACCGCAGAGTGGCACAGTATATCCACTGGGTAATTTGGAAAGACCTGGAGCTGATTGGAAAGCAAATTACCTCCAGTGCTTAAAAATGATTACGTCACTGCTTTGGACCTTTACTGTTCAAGCTAACGGAATGATAGATGCAAATAAGCCAGGCATTATACTGAAGGATTTTCCACTAAATTCATGCTTCCTCATCGATATAAATGTCCCACTTGACATACTTGTATCTGTCAAGACTTACCAAAAACTGAGCAAATTCAAAGACCTGGAAATAGAAACTGAGAAAGATGAGGAATAACAAGACTAAAACGATAGGAATGGTAGCAAAAGGGGATCATTGCTACCTCTCTCAGATATGTGGAAATTTAAAACCGGAAGAAATTAAAAATATAATGCTCATAGAACTACTCATATCCTACGAAAGCTATTGTGTTTGTAATCCGCAAAACATTTTAATCTGTAAATATTGCTAAAAGTACTTTTAAATGTACGTAATAACAAATAACTTTTGCTGCCATCTTCAGATCACACAATCATCATATAATCAAATTACTTTGAAAGCAAACTTCTAATTATCTCATTTTGACAAACATTATCTTGAACAATACTTTGTGAACAACAAAACATATGGCACCCTAGTTATAACACCAATTTTAAATTCTAAAATGTTCTCTCTTGAAATCTCTGGATGAGACTTGTAGTCAACTTGTAGAAAAAAGAAAAGCAAAAACAAAACATACAATAAAAATAACAACAATTGTGTCTCAAGGTCAGCAATTTAAAAATTAGTCGATTATATAGACCCTAGTTCTCAACTGTTACGCTTTTTAGCCATCCTAAATAATAAAACACAAATTTGACCTCACCAAAGTTTGAACTCAGAACGTTAGATGTTGGAATTTTTCCCGTAGCGGTAACGTTTCTGCCCGCGAGCAGCCTTAGTAAGAAGCTAAATAACGGTTTCAAATTTTGGCATTGGATCAACAATGCTGAGGAGTCTGTAAATCCATTATATCGACTGCGGTACTCGATTGGTAAATTTTTATGTACCGTAAAATTATGAGAGTCAAAGTCGAAATCAATCCCTTTCTACTCAGAATGTAAATCATCGAAAGGCAAGCTCAGTATGGTAACGATTGTGCCACCTAGCAGCACTAATAATGATAAGAGAAACATTAGACGTATGCTAGGCATCAGTACAAACGCTGCCAATACATAAGGGCATCTGTCAGTGAGGATGTAGAGTGCGCTAAAATTAGGTGATCAGGCAATTCCGGCGCCTATGATAAACAGGTCTTGCCTGCTACGATATACGTCTGCGCTTTAATGTTACAAGCGTCCATATAAAAGACATGCTGAGGTGAATGCCGCAATATTCGGCGTTCTAAATTAATATCCACGCAAAGTTGGACAAGCGCTATATCGTTATCAACGTCGTGGTATACCAGCAAATAGGCCTTACATGACATATGGCGTAGTGGTTAAGAGCACAGGTTACTAACCCCGAGATTCCGAGTTCGAATCCAGGCAGTGACCTGAATAATAATAATAATAATAATAATAATATCGAAAAAAACCTTAGGAATGAAAACCCAGGTTCGAAATTTCCCCATTACACTTGATGAAGGCTGGTGGGTATATCAGCCGAAACGTTATGTTAACAACAAACAAGATGTGGGCAAATATCCATCAAATGTAAATAATGTAAGTAATGTAGGATAAAATGTATATAAGAATTTATCAAGTAGTCAGCATGAAAGGCCATATAAGTGAAACATTTATAATTCTTCCTTTTAAATACATTTGTTATATTAAGGTCATTACAACACGCAAATGCCTCAGTATACCGACAACGAGGCAATGCAACTTGGAAGCCCTCCCTTAAACACATTATTATGGTAGTTTGTCCCTCATAGCGTGAGACATTTACATGTAGTAATGCCCTTAATATTATAAATACATAAATAAATATAGACATACACTACTGATTCGAATCATCCCCAGTTCGACTCAGATACGTGGTGTTGATAAGCCGCAAAAATGGCGAAATAGTGATTACTATTTGTTTTTTTTTTGTTGGTACAGGCATATTTCCAAGATTACTAGATTCAAAGTGTTTTTGATTTCATATTTTCAAGACATTGGGATGACTTATGAGGGAGGATTATGAACTAATGCTAAAAGAGAAATTGGTCCGATAAAGGGTCGCTTTTCTAGTCACGATTACGTTGTTTGAAACAAAGGAATCGAGAGAGAAATGCATGGTTATGTCCCTATTCACAACAGCGAGTTCAGCCCATTGAATATTCATCCAATACACAACCAAATCGTTTTAGCTGTATTTGTTGAATGACTCACCGTTTTAATCACTGCTAAACAGATAACTATTTCACCGTCTCTAGTCAGTGAGTTCAGATCTACGCTACAAGCCATTCACGTTTAAGAGTGCATCTGTAGATCGCCAAGTCACCAACATCAGTGAAAGGAATATTGAATATACAAAACATCGCATCTACACAAACATACCACACATGCACATTCACACTTACCGGACTACCTCACTTACACACATCTCCACACTACTCTCTCCAGATTTGTCTGTTTATATATACCTTGCTAAATATAGAAGAAAACTTTTGACAAATAGGAAATAAACAGAGAATGAAGAAACATTTTAGCTTCCCACTCATACACTTACATGTCTATTTTCTGTCTCTTAATGTTTGAAATACCTTTCTTAATCCCTAAAGCGAACGGAGCCAAATAGGCAAATACCCAAAGACTCGTTGGCAGCGACACAACATTAGACTATAGTTAGATTTTTAGTTGATAGAAAGAGCAGATAATTCGTGCTTGCCTCAAATAATGTAACTTGTCAAAACAAAGTTGTTTCTGCCATAACATCAGTAACCTTTCTTCATAGCAGATTATTTTCGGCCTAATTTACTTGGAGTCAGATTGAAATATAAATGATTTTAATAGACGATTGTATTTGCTTAAACATTTATTCACATATTCTTTCTATTATTAGGATTTTCCCTTGTACGTCAGTGACTAAATTGTATCTTCCTTTATGTGTTGATGGACTCTTTTAATTGATTTTCATTTGAGGATAATAGTTTTTTTATTATTTTTCTCCCAAGTGTCTCTTTTATCAATCATAACTGTCATTTATTACATTTAAATATATATCACAATTCGTATTTCACACTTCACTATAGAAAATCACATACCGATTGTCACGCATATATAAACGCGCTCAAATCTTACGTACGCTCGTACACACAAACGCACACTTACACAAACACGAACGCACACTTTCCTAAGAACGAAAGGAGTGTCATATTAACCGCCAGTGAGCTCTCAATAACAAACGCCTAAAACTACACACACACACACACACACACACACAGATACGCACACATACTCACACATACATATGCGCACAAATACATATATACATACGTATTGGTAAGCATTTAAACAGGCGTGCACATACATAGAATGAAGTTCACACGCATTAATGCACATAGCTATGGAAATGCATCTTATATGAAAAATTTCTTTCACATAGAAATCTTAATTTATCATTTTCTAATTTACTCAGAGGAACAAGTTGATTAATTTGCCGTTGCTATTAGATTGGGAATATCAATATGAGTGGTGTTTATTATGAAAATCCGAGCTAATTGACTTAAGTAGAATTGTTTCAAGTATGTGCATCCAGTTGGATATAGTTCTGTGAATAAGAGAAGAAGAAACTTGCTTCTTTGAGGTTTCAATGGTGAGGCACACTACGATTGATGTGAGGAGAAAATAGTCTTCTTTGTTTTTTGGATCTTAACTGGGACAAACCTACTAACTTCAAAGAACCTCTAGGAATTGAGGGAACTGCATGATTAGCAGAGAAGAAATAAAACACGCAAAATGCGTGCTCGGTCGGTGTGTGTCTTTGCGTGAAATGAAATGATGCATTCTGTATGGATTCGATCTCGAAAATTTGTGTCCCATCAGTTGCAGCGTCATCCCTAATGTATGTTGTTCCCCAGAATTAATAACACCCTCTTTCTAGAATGCTCACAACACAACAGAAACGACTAAACTCAATGACAAACTTCACGAACTAACTAAACACGAACATACATATGTATGTATATGGTGGAGGCGCAATGGTAGAGTGATTAGGTCAGCAGACTCGCGAGCGTAGGATCGTGGTTTCGATTCCCAGGGCGGACGATGTTTGTGTTTATTGAGCGAACACACTTAAGGCTACACGAAGCTCCGGCAGAGGGCGTTGGCGAAACCCGCTGTACTCTTTCACTACAACTCTCTCTCTCTCTCCCTCTTTCTTCCTTGTCACAATCTCTGTCACGCTGATGAACCTCCCTGAGAACTACATCAATGGTACACGTATCAGTGTATTAATCAGCCTCTTGCACGTTAATTTCACGAGCAGGCTGTTCCATTGATCGGATCAACAGGAATCCTCGTCGTCGCAACCGACAGAGTGCCATATATATATAAGCAAAAATTTAGATTTAGATGAATACGATACTTAAGTTGAGGCACCAGAATTTAGTACGCTATTATTCATACAATTTCAAAATAAGGTGATTAGAATCAAAATAAGCAACAAGGATATCCAGAGGTAATGCAGTACGATCGTTTCACACAACTCCATTTAATTGAACAATGCAACCATTACATCAATTTAAATGCAGAGCAATCCTCAGCTGCACAAAGACATAGAATTTAATTAAATTAAAACAGATGGACACATTAGTATACTTTTACCTAAAATCTCCAAGAAGATAAGGAGATAGACAGAGAACATGCAGTCTTCACTTTCACTTAGAAGCTACGAAATGTACTTGCGACCGTGTTTGCCCTTATTAAAACTAATGATAATATAAAAAATTTGGACATAGTGAATGTAAAACAGTAATCCAGATAGAGATTGTTGGGATAAAATGATTTTAAAAATAATTTTGAACAGGTGCAAAGTCTGACGTCAGTTTCGAAAAACTATACGTTGTTATGGGCGAGTTAATTATAATCACAACAATTATCTACATCTTTCACATCAGAGTTAATGTAAGTTATTTAGATCTTAAATTTTTTAGCAACATAAGAAATTAAAGAATTTTTAAAATTCGAATGTTGTGTCGGAAAATACTATACAGGCGGATGATGTAATAAGAATTAATATTACATGTTTAAATAGATAGTGAAGCTTTGTATATGTATGCATATATTATGCATATATTCATGTTCTTTTATTCCTGTATGTACGCATGTACGAATAAGTGTTTCGCTTACATTGTCCTCATAACAGGAAGCAGAGATAGTTATATAGAGAATTAGAATCAGCGGCGTTCAACCTTAGATAAGCTACGATTGCACCCTTTTAATTTTTCTTTTTAAGATTTTTGCTTTTGATATTGTTTTGCCAATATGGAGATTCGAAAGTCGATGACTTTTGGTGAGACGTGCGCCTTTAAATTCCGTCCTAATGAAATCTGCTTATTCTAGCAATTTACATTGGTACTTTTAACATTCTGTCCTTTCATACCATGAAGGCTGTAGGATAGCTATGTGTGCATTATGCAACCACAAAGCTTTTTAGTTTAGAAACTGATAACGGCCGTAAGCTGTAAGAATCCTTATCACGCCGGGCGAAATGCTGAGCGGTATTTCGTCTCTCGCTACGTTCTGAGCTCACATTCCGTCGAAGTCAACTTTGCCTTTCATCCTTTCGGTGTCGCTGAAATAAGTACCAGTAACGCACTGGGGTCGATATAATCAACTACTCCCCCCCCCCATATTTCCCAAGCCTTGTGCCTTGAGTAATAATAGTTATGAAGGTAATGCTTTTTAGCTCGGCTGATATTTTCCAGTTTGCATCTGTATAATATCCATTGAATGCAGTGATTTATCGAACCATAGATTTGGGGAATTGTTTCATGAACAGGTTCCTTCCGTATGTTTTTTTTTAAATTTTGATTCTTAAAGAATGGTTACTCAAGAGCTTTATCTATTTTCTTTATCGGGGAAAGAAATTAGATATCTCAGCATATATTTCTTGGGTATGGACTCTCATCAGACGACGTTCACATATAAACAATGTTGTTAAACAATTTTTTCCCCTAATGGGAATATCTTCCCGAGTCGCCGTAAATTCCACAAGATATTTACAAAATACATTAAACAACTTCGTGGGTGTGCAAAAGAATGCCTCGAGCTGTCACGAATCACAACACAAATATTTTTGACAAAACTTATAGTCAAGTTAGGTGACGAGCTATTGGCAAAAATATTATCCCTCTACCGAATGTTCAAAAGCTTAGAAAAAGCCTTTTATTCTTGTCTGCTATCGCCATCTGGTACACATTGACATTTTTCGTATGATATTTATATTAGCACTGTAATCGCCGATATAGTTATCATCGCCATTGTAACTCTCTAAGGCAGCTTCAAACACATTTGGAAATCGGGAGACACGATGATGAGGTCAACTGCTTTACATGGGTTTTTGACAACGCTTGTATTCAAAAATTAATCAAACGTCTACGATGTTTGTCTGAGACGAATGCCATGTTAATTCCGATATAAGTATCCATAATAATTAGATTTAGCTGGTTTCTGCATTCACAGTATTAGATATCAGCAATCACTCCTCATCTGTGTCTATGTGCATAAGTGCCTGTGTTGTGTTACACACACACACGCACACACGCGCCCCCCCCACATATATATATATGTATATATGCATGTAAATATACAGAGAGAGAGAGAGAGAGAGGGAAAGACAGACAGAGATTTCAGAGATGAGAAGACACATGGTGCTCAAAATATTGAAACTTAGAACGCTTTCTTGAAAAAGACATCTTGTTCTTCTCTATTCCTTAGTTCACCACAACATCTAAAATGGATGGGAAAAGGAATAAAAACTTAGAATTAGAAAATATGTAATGAACACTGCGCACTGGACATACACACATACATAGTGACCAAAGGGTTGTTGAATAAATTAAAAGATAGATCTGATAAATCAAAATGAAGGTTGAATCTGGACTCAGGAGACAGGTATTGTATAAGAATGATGTCTATTTCGTAAAAAAAACCCAAAACCTTGTTATTTGTTTTTTCGTATATTACGATCTTCTTGGAAGTTGCTTATCTTATATATGTGTGTGTGTGTGTGTGTATGTGTGTCAGTGTGTGCGTGTGTGTGTATGTGTGTGTGTGTGCATGTGTATGTATGTGTGTGTGTGTGTGTGTGTGTGTGTGTGTGTGTGTGTGTGTGTGTGTGTGTGTGTGTGTGTGTGTGTAACAAGAGTGCTTTACGTTACAAGAGTGAATTTCAGTAAATAAATTTACGTAGCTGAATTCGAAAGCGGTCGAGAATGAAGAAAAAGAGAGAGAGATAGATAGAGAGAGAGAGAGAGAGAGAGAGAGAGAAAATCATTGTATTTTGAAATATTTCATTCAAAGAGAGGGGAAATCACAAGACCAACAATCTTATAAGCAGGCACACAAATAAAGTTTTCGTTATAATCGTTGAGAAACCTCAAAATACTATTAATTTCAGTGGGATATCGAATTTTTCAAGTCATAATATTTCTCGTCAAAAACTACTTCACAATTCATGTATAGAGATACAACGATCTTCTCCGGTTTTGTATTTCACTTTGAAAGTAGACATAAACATACGTAGGACTTACGAGACGGATTGTATAAGACGCTAAGTGAGAATGTAATTCGATTTGCCAAGTATTTAGATATGCAAATATATGTTTGGAATTGAACAACCAGGGAACATCTTGTGAAGTAACACTTCTAATATGATATTAGTGAAACTATTTACATTTTTCTTACTTTACTCTATTTACCAATCTACGTATGGTTTACTGTAATGGAAGAGTATATTGAAGTAGAATTTGTTGAGATAATTATGGATACAAACAATGTATGTGTAAACCTCCCTGCGGTAATGGAAAGTCGAATTTCTTTAAATAATTGCCAGCATTTACACGATTGTACATTTTCATTACCCGATGATGTCAAAATCATAATTCGTTCATAATTACTATATCTTTGGCGCAGAAAATAAGACTGTTTTCATGTAAGTATAGAGTAAAGTCTATTTAATCGACTCTTGACACAACGTTTGTGCGATTGACTTTAATTATCGTAGACAAATGAAAGAGAACTCAAAAGCAATAGCAATGTTCACAGAACGGAGAAAAATAGTTGCACTAAATCTAATCTATAGACAATTGAAATTTTCTAGTTGGCGAAAAAATATTTTACAACTAGTCCGTTGAAATCCTGAATGGGAACAGAGTGAATCTGCAATTGATTCCAAATTTATGTACGCACAACACATTCACATCTCTTTTTGTGTGGATGGTATTCGTGTGTAGCTATGTGTATATGTATGTAATTCTATAGAAGTAGAGCTGAAACTAAACGAATGTATCAAACTTTTGAAATACATACATAATACATTCTACATTGGTGTAGGATGTATACGTTACATCATTTTAAGGTCGATAAATAAAGTTAATCCAAATTATTAATCATTTAGTCTTACGCCTTATTCTCTCTCTTCCCTCCCTCCTTGCCTGTCACACACACACACTCTCTCTCTCTCTCTCTCTCTCTCTCTCTCTCTCTCTCTCTCCTCTTCCTATCTCTGTAATTGTAGTCGGTTTGTTATACCTTGAGACGTTGATAAAAATCAATCAGTGAACTAATAAATTTTGTCATAGTTTCAGAATAGTGTTCGACAGACAGTTACGTGAGCTGAAGTTCACATCCTTCTGTTTTGCTAAAGAGTTTTGAATACTTCATATGTAAAATCTTTTAATTTATTCATTTTCCATAACGCCAAAAAGAAGCTTGTACTCCATCGTCACCTGCTAGAATTAGTATTGATATGTTTCCATTCACCTTCTTTTCTAGAGAACGGTAAGAGGAAGATGTCAGTGCTATCAATTTTCATCCAACTTCACAGATAGTTTATGAAATTACATTATATTTTACAGATTGTTACATACACATAATCTCAACATAAGAGACTGCGTGGTGATGGGTCCAAATATATTTGATAAAAATTATTCTACAAACGAATTGATTAAAACCTGAACTGCGAAACTGTAAGTCAGCTATCGACCCTATACATACTTGGATGACATCAACTTTCACTGGAACAACACCCAACGATTAGAATACATAATCAAGGCAAAAATGGCTTTTACAAACAATAACAATAACAACACCATCCCAAAGTCATTTAGACAAGTAGGAATTATTTGTAGTAAATTATGTAGAAAATAGTTTAACCATAAAATATAAAATATATATCAAAACTAATCTTAGAGTTCATATACTTTACTTTTTAGGCGAATAAAAAAGTTATCCAGTAATAGCTTGGTCAACATAGCGTGAAGGAGTTAATTTAGAACAATACGGAAGCGAACCATGAATTATATAGTTGAAATGAAATGATAGTTTACAGATAAAATTTCGTTCTAGCGAGACAGCATAAAAGTGTTATTAAAGGTTAGGTGCATCAATGTGAGAGCAATATTCTTGAGTTATTTTATATGTTCATCGGAAAGCATAAACTTTATAACATATGTCTTTGGTTCGTAGCCAATTAGCAACACTGAATATATTTGCAACGTAAAACACATACAAAAATAAAAATTAAACAACAATAAAAACAACGCCGATAAAAATAATATTCAAGTATGATAAAATCATATCCGACTAATAGCAGAGTTACAACTTGGGAGGAGAAACTAGAAAACTCAATTCAATATTGATGATGTTTAATTTTATCCTATTGTCTGTTGTGTTAGAATATGTGGTTTGACACAATATTTGAATCAGAAAACATTGCGTATGCATGTGTACACAGACTTTACCGTTAATTTTAAAGGTGCATATATGCACACGTGCACATATGTGTATACACACACACGCACACACACACACACACACATATATATATATATATATACATATACACACGCAGATACGTCTATATATGCATATATATATATGGGTGTGTGCATGTAAGCATCACACTCTCTCTCTCTCTCTATCTGTCTATCTATCTATCAATACATTTATACATACACACACATATGTACATACACACACACACACACACACACACACACACACACATATATA
>NC_068986.1:111475746-111485746 GCF_001194135.2 Octopus bimaculoides
TATATATATATATATATATATATATATATATATATGTATATATTCTTCAGGAGTTTTTTGTTGTTTCTAATTTTTAAGCATTGAGAAACTTCAAAATACGAAGTTATTCCAATATAAAATTGTTATAAGTTATAGCTTATTAAATAAATATACAGAGTAAAATAGTCTTCGAAATAAAAAAGAAAGAGTGGACAAGATTATTCGCATAACTACTTAGACACAGACTTGCATACAGACATACATAGGTAGGTAGGTAGGTATGAATGTATGTGTATGCGTAATTTAAAGCAAATCCGTTCCTTCATAAACCTGAAAAGTCGATAGTTTCCAGTGTTGCTTAAATAAAACTGATTCGATATATTATCTCGTATATTATATAATATATCCCACAGTAATCTGGTAAAGATTCGATAAAACTGTTGTGGAAATATGCATTAAAACAAAGCTGCTTACTCCTTTCTCCTTATTAATGTGTATGTAATTTCCACGAATAATGAAGGACCTTCAGGTACCATCGGAAAGCGACCTTTTTTTGTTATGTCCTAGTATCTCAACCGATACCCTGGGTGGGCTTTCAAAAGCTGACTACAACGTTCAAACCTAAATCAAATTGCTTTGTATATATATATATTTGCGTGTGTCTATGTGTGTGAGTGTGTGTGTCTATGTGTCTGTGTGTGTTTGTGTGTGTATGCATTCATGTATGTACACACACACACACACACACACACATACAGCAAGACAGACGGTGAAAGAGAACATAAAGACATATTTATGAACAGGTGCCTTTACAAACGAAAAGATAGCCGATAACATTTACACTCATAATCAACATCGCAATAACTTCGTTGTAATTTGTGATAAATTTGTATATTATTATGTATGGGAAATTTTCCTCGCACGCAATCGACATCGGCAATGAGGTTTTGTTCCACTGTATAAAATTTGTTTATATTTAACTATTTCAGGTAACCAAATTACTAATTGCATGTTATTTGCACGCTGTATCCTTCAGAGGAGAATGTGAAATATTCCTGACCAGGGTATAAGATAAATTTGAATGCTGCATTTATTAAAGCAATAATAGTTACCTATTCTGACTCATTGTTAATTATAATTATCTATTGTGTCTAGAGATGATTGGTATCTCAGTGTTTTCGATAGCAATATAGTTATTGAATTATATTCGATGTAAGGGGCTTCTAGAATGTTCTCTTTGATATTTACGTCTCTTCGTTGTTGTGTTAATAATAGACTTTGAATACGTTTCAATTCATTAGTCGTTGCTCATCACTCAGCGATGCACTATGAAATTGACAAATTATATTACGGGAACATGTATTAACGAGTTAATTGTACATGTTATCATGTACCAATGCATTTCCAATGATTTTGTTCTGCAGAGTAAATCATGATCAAGCTTGGATTACGACTAACTTTTATAATATGCTATTGTAAAATCCAGTCTCATCCGGATACGTAGCCTCTCCGAAAAATCGTCATTAGAGACCATTCCCCTTGTTAATGATAATATACATTTATTAGTTTAATTATTATAAAATTATAGAATTCTCGCTCGAAATATAAGAAAGCTACATAAACGAATGAATAGAAACTTGAAACTTTTAATGGCTTTTCTTTCCTGATCTGTGGAAACTCTGAAATGTTCCGCTTGATGTTTAGTCTCACTTTAATCCTGCACAAGGAAACGTGTGATCATAAACATTCAGGCGCTGACTATCTTGTCATTAAGTAGGAGTGTCTACGAATACACTATCTAATGTGTACTTTTTTTAAGACCGTGCGGATACTAATAAGACGAATAGAATTATACTACACATAAGTTCTAAATTTATCGATATCATCTTTCATTCGAGAGAAGGTAATCGTACTCCTTGTAGCATTTGCAACTGATTGCAAGAAAAAGGGGAGAAAAGCCCAAGATTCAAGAAGATTGCAAAACTAGTATGTTATTAAATAAAGGTAGAATTAGTTGTTTTCTAAAAGCAAGCAAACTGTTCTTGGCATGATGATTAATAGATCTGGCCTCACACATTAACCATGCAGCCTCTTTTATAAATAAATAGTCACATCATCAAAGGTTTCAAGCTACGAGATAATGCATGATTAGTTGAAAACAATGTAAATAAATATGCGTTACATTTGACAATGTAATTTGAAAGCTAAAGGGTTCATACTTCAGCCGCATTGTTATAGGCGGCAAACTATCTACTTCGTTATAAATTATCGCCATTGTAATTGCATTTGATTTATTTCAAGAAGATTGAAACAGGCATTTTTTGTTCTCTTATGGAAGGGTTGTGTTCTACTAATTTCGCATTCAATTTGCTATCTACTCAATCTGCGTTTGGTAGAAGAATAGTTTAGAGAAAAGGACAGGAAATTCTTTTGAAAGAAAATTCAGCCCTTGAATGTTCGACGTCTTCACGAAATCAGGTGTGTTTGTCAGAAACTTGTACTATTGCGGGGACATGCAAATTTTGGAAACAGAGTCCGATTCACGAAAATTCTGTCAATTGGACTTGTGCGACGCAAACGCATAACGACAAAACCTTTTTACAGACATTCGTACAATAGTGTTTGTGTATCCATGAATAATACATCAAGACTGGTCGAGTAGTTGTTGTCAAGCGCAGGGATCGTTTATCGACTGAATCCAACTTGAAGATCGTTGCACAATCTTCTATTCGTGACAAAGTGGTTTTCCTTCATTGATGATGACAAGTAAAGAGATGGTCTGCACGACCAGACTTAATTGTATGATGAGAAACACTTTTCACTTTGGTTAACACCTTATCAATCAAGATTTTTTAAAATCTTATCTCCAAAAGAAGGTGGCAGTGACATAAGTAGCGCTACCAACCGATGGAATTCATTAAAAGTCGGACACAGTAGAAACCATGCTACTTGTATATGGATCTACTCTGAGAATTCTCCTGTAGACAAAGAAGCACAGATGATAGCTTTCCTTTAAACTTACATTTTTCGCCGATTCAAATTTTATGACGTTTCCTTTATTTGCCATACGTTCGTCTCTCCTATAAAGGAATCCAACTTACTAATTTTAGTTTAATTATCCCACTTACATGTTCTCTTTAGGTCCTACTATAGTTATTAGGGGCTGTTGAAATATCAGGTGTCGCAGAACGTTGTGTTTCGTCCTTCTGTTGATTGTCTCAGTGGAAATTCCGCCAGTAAAAGTGTCGCCTTTCAGCCGGGCAATGAAGAGAGATTGTAGTCAAGTGTGGCCTTCGATGTCAGGGAGTTGACGGCTTTGCTCAAAATAGCTTGCTTTCCCTGTCTGAATCATAAACCATCGATGACGACGTGCTGAGTTCAAATTCCACCTATGTCAAATTCGCCACTTAAGTATTTAGTGTCAATAGAATTACAAACCAATTACCAGAGTGAAGGTAACTGATTTTCTCGTCAAACAAAAAAGAAAACAAAAAGAAAACAAAAAGAAAAAAAAAGAGGCAGCCGTGGTGCTTATATTAGAAACACCGATTATTATTATAAATAATTGCAGAGGTCACAATCGGTAGAGCTACGACACAATTCCTTGTGATATTTTTTCCTTCAATCCCTCCAAAATATTGATTAGGAGCTTAAGGAAATAAGCATCTGTTAAGTACTTCGTTAATACAATCAGCAACATGCTTCGCCCACTTCTGTCGAATTGCACCCAATTTAAATTTGAAAAATACGAAAAAATAAATATCTTACTAAAAATAACAGTTATTAATGGTATTAGTAGTAGTCTTAAGTCAAGTCTTATAGTAGAATTAACTTTTAATAATGTCTGAGACACAAACACACAAATACGATACAGTTTAATTTTTATTTATTTTCTTTTAGCTTAAACCTAATACAATTAAATCGTATTTTATTACAGTGTTTTTCGAATGTCAAAAGGGCTGTAAAATTTGGCAAAATTCCAGCTGTTATTGGAAGAATCGATGGCAATGGTGATTTATTTATTTTCACTTTAGTTTGCTCTTTTATCAAAGCCAGCAATAGTTCTTCCCGCCAATCTTAGAATCTCCTTCTGTCTAAGTTTAGCTTCGTACATGACGGCTAGATTTAAAACTCTATCATTTTAAAGATTTTAGCCAGCAATCTTCAGCTTTGGCGAACACGACTTTTCAAATATTTACACACAGACGATGTGTGTACTGTGAATGTTTAACTGCTTGTATGTGTGTGCGTGCTTATGCTCTATATATGTGTTATAAAGAGTGCGATGGAGGGAGAGGAAACACAATGGCTGTGTGAAATTTAAACGATGAATGTGAGTGAGATGAAAGGAAAGAAATGGTGGAAGACATAGAGGTAGATGCTGAATGAAGAAGAGCAGAGAGCAAGGAGAAAAGGCTGTGTAGAAAGCACACAGACAGGGACAGATAGGGTGAGGAAGAAATCGAAATCTGACAGACATTCAATGATAAAGAAGTAGTAAATAGTTAGAGATCCATACAACCGATGAGAAAGAAATACACTTTGATGAGAAGAGACAAGTAAATTAGAAGATGTAAAAGAGAAAAATAGAGAAGGTGAAACAGAGAACAAAGATAAAGAAGCAGGAGTGACCAAATGAGAAATATATAAGGAAGTACTAATAGAAAAACAAGTGCTGTAGGTCCTGACAGAGGGAAAGATGAAGGCGACAGATGGAATATCGAGCGTTGTTTTCTGAAATACCATTTCCCATCCCAATCGACGCCATTCTCTTCCTGAGACCAAATTAATTTGTTAAGTGTATTTTGGTGTCTACTGCTGGCACAAACACGCCTGAAAATCGACAGATTCTTCACTCATCTAGCCATTCATCAAAGTCGGAAATAAGCGAAGTCACATAAATTTCATTAGCCATAAACAACAAATGCGAATAATAGAGTGCCGTAAACAGTCAGGCGGTAATTAGAGTCAGCTGGTGTTGGTAGGGTATACTTGATGGAATATAACAGTAATTTGCACACATATGTAGCCATAACTATACATGGTGGACGATGAGACTTATAATAGTACCATACACATCGTTACTAGCGCCTTCTTCATTAATTATTTACTTAAAAAAGAATAACATTACGGGGCAATTTGTGGTTTATGTAATGCCAAATTTCTGTTCTAACCGACGTAGTCGCTATGGAGATTTCGATATTTCCAATGCAATCATTTTTTAAAACACTCGCCATTTCTGCACACATAAAACATCCTCATAAAATATACTTAGAATAAAAGAAACCAGCAGTGAACTATTAACCAATTTCAATGCAACGATGATGATGATATTCGTTACAATGTCATCGCCATGATCATTGCTGCTTACGATAAAACATGGTACTAACTGCTTCTGTCATATATTCTTTAAAAAGATTAGTCTAGAATCATCATCTTAACAAAGATTAAATTATACAGTTCTATATTTAAGAGATGAGCAATTATTTACATTATTTACATTTGACGGATATTTGTCCTCATCTCGTTTGTTGTTAACACAATGTTTCAGCTGATATACCCTCCAGCCTTCATCAAGTGTCACTTGCATATGGCGTAGTGGTTAAGAGCGTGGGCTACTAGCCCCAAGATTCCGAGTTCGATTCCAGACAGTGACCTGAATAATAATAATAATAATAATAATAATAATAATAATAATAATAATAATAATAATAATAATAATAACAACAACATCGAAAAATAGCTTAGAAATGAAAACCCAGGTTCGAAATTTCCCCAATGCACCTGATGAAGGCTGGAGGATATGTTAGCCGAAAGGTTGTGTTAACAACAAACAGGATAAGGATAAATATCCGTCAAGTGTAAATAATGTAAAGATTAAATTCGACGACAAGACGGTCTTTAATATTAGTTGCTTCACGGTAAGGTTGTTACCTATATATCCTTTCTAACGGAATTATCACACAATCACATACATCTATACATACACTTTTATACCGTTTTTCTCACTCCCTCTCTCTCTCTCTCTTTCTCTCTCTCTTTCTCTCTCTCTCTCGCTCACTCTCTCTCTCTCCCATTCCCTTTCCCCTTTTATTCACATATATATATAAATACACGCACACATACATATATACATATCGATTTATGTGTATGCATGTATGTTTCCTTCAGCTTTCAATTAATTAAATTCTTGCTCTTTAGACGGCGCTGTTTTCTAGCAAAGATACAAAATTCCATTGTTGGAATGGAGATAACAAAACGATGTCACATTTCAAAGTTGAGAAAAGTTTTACATATATTTACTCTTTCCGTTATTGATTATATTTGTAATGTGCAAGTTATTTGATTGGTCGGATTGTTGGTTCGCTGCTTTTTGAAGAACCTTAACTTATCCAGATTATCACTTAATCGTTTATTCCTAAATCCAAATTCACCAATTATAATTACAAATATACATTTATAATCGTGATATAGAAGTAGTTTCGAAGCAGTAGTCCATATTTATCCTTTTTCTTAGAGAGACAGATAGACAGACAAGGCAGATGCATACATTCACTTATATACTCAAGCATGGCTATATATTCTTTTCTAATCTAGGCAGAAGACCCGAAATTTTTGGTGAGGGGGCCAGTCGATTATATCGACGCCAGTACGCAACTTTAATTTATCGTTAATTTATCGACACCGAACAATGAAAGGCAAAGTTGGCCTCGGCAGAATTTGAACTCGAACGTAAAGACAGAATACCGCCAAGCATTTCGCCCGCGTCCTAACACTTCTGCCAGCTCGCCGACTTAGCATTGCTACATGTCAGTATTCTTTTGATTTTCTGAATCTATGAAAATATTTCAGATCATGTTGATGTATAACGTTAATTATATTGGCTAACAATTTCCCTGTTATTTATTTTATCCAAAAGAAGTTTCGTTTAATCACAGCAAAGTTCCTCAGTGTTAGTTACTGGAAGCATCTGCGCTCTCATTTAGTGAAAGTTTCTCTCCAGTTAGCGAAGTTAATACCACATGTAGCTCATCAATACACTTCAACTTGTCAATGTAGGAGTGCTGGAAATTCCTATGCTGTACAAGAATCTAAGAATGAATCATTAGCAAAACCTATGCTCGTTTGAAAGGATTATTCTTCGCACATCTTTGTCACATCTTTTATATGGCGTTCGACAACGTCCGCCTGACTATTATAACAATCAGTATTTTAAACTGTATATTCAATGTTTGATTACAATTTTTGCATGAATCAGCAGAGAATCTACACTAAACTCAGCTACATACAATCGTGTTACTTTGTATGTTGAATGGGTATGCTTATTCCAAAAATACTTTACACAAGGTGTGTGCAAATAGCGGAAATCACGCTAATCGACACGTATGTACACACGCGCGCGCGCGCACACACACACACACACACAAACACACTCATATATATATATGGCAGTACAAAATCAAAGCTTGCTTGCCAAAATCTACCAGTTTGACGTTCTTGAAAAGGTTTCTGACCCTTGATGAAACAATAGATCATCTCGTCTCGAGATGCCCTGTGCTGACACCAAACGAATACGAATTCCCCACCATAAGGTAGGATAGTATTTTCATAAGAAAATATGTAAACATTACAAAATCAGCACTCTTGCTTATTGGTATGAACATCATCCTGTGTCAGTCGTTGAAGGTAAAAGTTACTATCCTCTGGGATAGAACGACCCAGGTTGGTTGGCGAGCCATATTCATTAAAGACAGGGAAGAAAATAATTGTAGAGAAATAGATGTAATTTTTCCACTGATTAAAACATTTTCATGAAGGAATTAGACAAATATAAGGACTTGGAAATTGAAATATAATAGATGTTGCAACTTATAGCGTGAATTGTTCCTGTTATTTTGGACGCCTTAGGTATGATAAAAAGGGGATGTTAAAAATATATAGATAATATCCCAGGAGAACCATGTCTCAGAGTAATACAAAAGATTGTGCTGGCAAATACTGCCAACATCCTTCGGAAATCCGTATCAGTTTAAATATCTGTGTTGCATTACATGAAGATATTTCGCTATTGCCCCTGCCACTTCCCCTCCTCAAGCTTTCAGTCATACTGTAACATATGTTATCTCTCAACGCCCTAGGACGTTGGATGCGTCTGGGTAGGTGATTGTAGCAAACGTGTAGATTATAAGTAAATAATAGTAATAATAATAATAATAATAATAATAATAATAATAATAATAATAATAATAATAATAATAAAATAATAATAATAATAATAATGATACTACTACTAATAATAATAATGGTGACCTCATATCAAGAGAAGCAGCGCATGTCCTTGCAAGTAGAGCCCAGTGAAAATTTTCTTCAAGGTGATGAGTTCATCACGCTGAAGAAATCCCCGACTTCACAGACACGCGCTCCTGCACACATTCTTTTATTGTTAAACATTTTTAATTGAAAGCATATGACATTGCTGGAGCAAATGTGGAAAAGGGGACTACGAAATAAAGCGAAGACTTGCAGAAAAGACCCGAGTAAGATAGAAGCCTGGAAACTCAGCAATTTAGGAAACAGAAGATTTCAATATTCTCTTTCTTGAGAAAAGATACTTAGTCGTAAGGAAAGGATATGAGACAGTCACAGAAGAGCTGAAAGAGCATATCATAGCAGTAGTAGGGAAACTTTCCAAATATCAGAAAATAATAGAACAGTTGCAAAAAAATATTTTATTTGGGAGAGACCAGAGGATGTTTTATAACCAAATGAATATTGGAGAAGAAAGTACTGCAATGGAAAAAACTAATGCAGAAGAATCTACTAAGTTCTGGAGAAATATTTAGGATAATCCAGTCAATCATAATGGAGATGCAGTATGATTAAAGAAAGTGAAATAAGAACTAGAGAGTAGGTGGCAACGATATCTCAGGCTAACTAGTACATTAATGAGCAAACCTTTTGGGAAAATGCCGAATTTGAAGGGCCCAGTACAAGATTTAGTGCAAGGTTACTGGGTATAGAAATTTTGTAGCCTACATGGGGCGCAGAGGAAACAACTACAGGATTGCCTTAAAGGAAGCATGATATCAGACTGGATGACTAGAGGGAGGACAATAATAAGAGCAAGGTTACTACAGCTACAAATTATAAACCAATCACTTGCTTACCATTAGAGTGGAAGCTGTTCAAAGGAATCCTTTCAGAAAGCATTCACGAGCACATTGTCAACCACAAATTTCCTGCCAGAAGAGCAGAAAGGCTAGAGGAACGCATGATCTACAATGCATAAACAAACCAGTTCTAAATGAAGTAAAATCTAGAAGCAAAAATCTAACAATTGCATGGATACATTGTAAGATGTCGTATGACATGATCCTATACTCATGAATAAGTGAATGTTTGAGTATATCCGATAACGCGCAGAACATAGAGAATTAATTAGCAATAGCATGAAGAAATAGAAAGTAGATCTCTACTCAAGTAGCACAGTCTTATATCAAGAGAGTGATTTCCCAAGGAGACTCGTTATCCCCTTTAATATGTTTGGTTTCTCGCAGTTTCGTATTACGAAAGGCAAAGCAGAGTATCAGTTAATAAATAGTAAAGGAAAAATTATCATTTACTCTAAATGAAAGATCTAAAGCCATTTAATAAGAATGAAAATGAGATATATTACTTAATACAAACTGTAAGCAGCTTCAGCAAAGATATAGGCATGGCTTTTGGCATCGACAAATCTGCAATATTAGTCATGAGAAGGGGACAGGTAGTCAACAGCGAAGGCATCCAATTACTAGATAACCAGACAATAAAATCTTTGAAAGTAAGAGTGCGTTAAAAGAATCTAGGAGTATTAGAATCTGACAGAGTATTAACTATAGAATGAAAACGGAAATTGAAAAAGAGTACATCAGAATGGTGAAGAAGATAATGATTTCAAAGTTAAATGGTCAGAATCCTGTAAAGGTTGTAAATACTTGGGTATTTACATACTTAGATACCCAGCAGCTTTTGTACATCG
>NC_068986.1:111490746-111491970 GCF_001194135.2 Octopus bimaculoides
GTGATTTTAACCACTGGTATCATACACTTCTCTTGGTATTCATCGGTTCTGCATTCACTGGTTCTATGTGTATTTGCTTCGTTCATAAGTTTTCTTGTAGGCAGTTGTGCACACCACATATAGTCATTTATTGTTTTCATAATTTCCCTGGTATCCTTCCTGCCATTATTTCGGTTGCCTCTATGCGTTCACTGATGATATTTCCATTGTTTCGCTTCCTGGGCTGTCAGTTAACATAATGCTTTATTTTAAAACCTTTAAAAGTTCTACATGTAATATCATGCTATAATATTCTGCTGTGTTTTCTTTGATAATGCTCTTTACTCGTTTGGCAACTGAGTGTGTAAGAAAATATATATGGAATATCATATATCTGAGGTGATTTTTACTATTATGTATATATATGTAGGTATATATTTTCCTTGAAAGCGTGGCTGTTGCAGTTGTGTTCTCGTTGATATAATTCATGTTTTAAATTTTACTTTTGGCTGCTTGATGTTATCTTCACGATCGTATTGTATTTGTTTCGGCATCTGAGTAAAATATTATTTTTTTGTATCATAATCATCTCTATCCGTGATTACACTCAGGTTCCTCTTACCAAGATTAATCATTTATGTTGTCATCTTTAAACACGTGCAATGCTTTTACAGAATTAAAAAAAAATATTTTTGTTTGTTTGTGGGATCCTATTTTTATTTCATTCTCGATGATGAGGTCAAGTTGTTCGTCATTGTTTACTATGTTCTTGTCCCTCAGTAAAGTTTAGTGTTGACATAATATTTCGATTTCGAATTTTTATGTTTCTGGTCCTATATTCAGTCTGAGTTGGAAATTGTTACCAATAGGTTGAGAAGTGCAGCTGGACCGAATTTGGGTGCATGACTTAGTAAGTCGATCGTTTCTTCCTCTTTCGCAGTTAGTGTGATTTCTCCTTTGTACAGTTTATTAAGCTTCTATATGAAAGCTGTATCTAACAAATCTCCAGTCAATGCAGCCTATTTCGATTAGGGCTGCTTCTATATCAAAACAAAACTGATCTATACCGATTCCATAAATTTCCTTTTCATCTTTAAATTACGGGTAAAAATTTCTAGACATCTTCAGTTGCTGTACGAATTTGCTGTGCAATCAATTTCTGCTGGCGTTCAGTCGCATATATCCCGTTATTGCCTGTTATAATGTTTAATGTTATGTTCATATATATATATATATATATATATA
>NC_068986.1:111492057-111492633 GCF_001194135.2 Octopus bimaculoides
ATATATTTATATATGTGTGTGTGTGTGTGTGTGTGTATGTGTGTGTGTGTGTGGTGTACAGGTTTACACTTATGTGTTTCTTTAAATACATGGCTGTTTTCCAGTTCTATCTTTTGTATCCTAGTTTTTGGACTATTTTCTTATTACGTTGAAACAGTTATCAAGGAGTAATGAAGATTCATATATCTTTAACTATATCTAAGTAGCTCTCTATCTATGCCTCTCTCTCTCTCTTTCTCTAACTCTCTCTCTCTCTCTCTCTCTCTCTCTCTCTCTCTCTGTATATATACATATATATATATCGATATATATGATACACACATACACAGGCAGAAATATACGTAATAAACGCACATGATCACTAAAGACTTACACACATAGTAGAGGTAATGCACCCACACAGTGATTGTCAGCGAACAAATCATATGTGTAAACATACATATCTGTGCTTACACAACTCCATATGTGTGATAGATACAAACACACACACACACACATATATATGTATCTAAAAATCTATGTGCGTATATATATATATATATATATATATATATATATATATATATATATATATAT
>NC_068986.1:111492643-111493598 GCF_001194135.2 Octopus bimaculoides
TGATGCATATGTATCTCTCTCTCTCTCTCTCTCTCTCTCTCTCTCTCTCTCTCTCTCTATGTTACTATATATGAGTGTGTTTGTGTGATTGGTGTGTGTGTGTTGATATGCATGAATATAATACGAACGAGACGTATATACGTGCGTAAGTCTCTCTCTCTCTCTCACCCTTTCTTCGTATACTTATCTGCATTTCCGATTCTTAGAGATCAATAGATATTCACTGAAAACCTATGCATTCTCAGTTCAGACAAGTTATAATCAACTTGACCTCAGAAAAATCTATTAGATTAGTTCCAGAAATTGGTCACATTGATCAATGAGTGAAGTGATGCTTTTTCACCTCATCATTTCCTTAAGGAGACACTACAAACCATTGTTTGCATTTACTAACAGAACTATACTCACCCTTTTACTCACGCACACATACGCATGCGCACACACACACACACACACACACACACACACACACACACACACACACTTGCTCAAACACACAAAGAAACACACTCTAAGTCTCAGAACACAATCACAGGCACAAACGCATATAGTCTCTCTCACACTCTCTCTCTCACACTCTCTCTCTCTCACTCTCTCTCTCTCGCTCTCTCTCTCGCTCTCTCTCTCTCACTCTCTCTCACTCTCTCTCTCAATCTCTCTCTCTCTCTTATTTTCGTTGTTTCTTTCTCTTTTGCATTCTCTCTATGTGCCTCTTCCCCTCTCACTATGTGGCTATAACCATATCTCTCTCACTCCCACGCACATAACTTCGTGTTCGCATTTACTATGGTCACAACACACATACACACGATTGTATACACAGATATTTGAATATATACGTATATGTGTACGCATGACACATCATGCATCTACACGCTTGCATCTAAGAGTCTATCATAAATACACACGTACACACAATTCGTAACGTATATGAAAATTATATATATATATATAC
>NC_068986.1:111493723-111495304 GCF_001194135.2 Octopus bimaculoides
ATATATATATATATATATATTACATACATATATATATATATATATATATATTACATATATATATATTATTTTATACATACACACACGCACACACACACACACAAACACACACGTATATATGTATTCCTTCTATACGCTTTGCCTGCCCCTGCTTTGTGGCTTTTGTGTTAGTTTATTTATATATATAGTATTGATAACCATTAATCAAGTATAATTGTATTTTATATCATCATATACATGTATATACGTTGTTTTATCTGCATGTGTGTGTATGTGTCTGTGTGTCTTTATGTTTGTATATTAAGATAAATTATACCCTCCCAACATATATGAAATATAACTACATTGCATTGCAGAATGATAATATATGTGCCCCAGTTACAATCAATCTATATCAGAGGGTGTGTGCTTCTGTGCCTGTGTGCGTATGCGCTCGTCTCTGTGTGTTCGTGTTTATATTAAATTCCACACACACTTATATGAAATATATCGAATCCCATTGTCTTTTTCGATAATACAGATATTCAACAGAAATATTTGATGGATATGCTAGTCATTCTTCATGCAATGTTTAGCAGACAATATATTACAGAAATAAATGCTGGTCTTGTATCTACACGACATTGAGCCAGGCAGTGAGCCAGTCAGCCACACAAACCGTCAGACAGTCAGACATAGTTAACCTTTTTTCTACACAGACAATATCAGGCAAGCAGGCATACAGGCAGACAGGCAGTGAAACATAACCAACCGGCCAGTCGGCCAACAGGCAAGCGGTACAACACATTTTCTGAAAATCAGGTCAGATACGATGGGAAAAGAATGATAATGGTGTTTATCCATCGATCTCAAAAAAAAAAGGCGCAGGATTGCCAATATTGAAAGACAAATAGAAAGAGTGGGAAATTTAGAGTTGAGATAAAGGGAGAGGATGAAGAACTGAAAGCAATGTAGTGAGAGCAATAAATAAATAAATAAATGAATATATAAATAACTACATAAAGAAAGAAAGGAATAAATAAATAAAAGTATGCAAGACGAGGAGTAAAAGAAATCAATGGCGATCAAAGTTCTAAAAAGAGAGACTATTTATTATCCAATGATTCACTTGCGACGGCTACTTCTCTCTATTTCCCTTTTCCGCCATTTATAATACGAGATTGTTCTGGCTCTTGTAGTTGTCTGAAAGATGGAAAAAGAAGAAAGAAAAGAAGAAAAGAAGATAAGAAGAAAATATGTTAAAATATGTGAACATGTATTTGATCGACTACACACACAGACATAGACTCATGGCACACAAACATACATTCACACATACGCATACATACATGCATGCATACATACAGATAGGTAGTAAGACAGGCAGACATACAGACAGACAGACATACAGACAGACAGACATACATACATATCTATTTGAGTGTGTTAGTGTGTGTATGCGAATATAATATAAATACATTCGTAGAAACTTATATATATATATGTATGTGTATGTATATAAACTGATATATACATGTATGTATGTATGTATATATATATATATATATATATACATATATATATATGTATATATATATGTAT
>NC_068986.1:111495785-111496427 GCF_001194135.2 Octopus bimaculoides
TATATATATATATATACATATATATATATATGTATGTGTGTGTGTGTGTGTGTGTGTGTGTGTGTGTGTGTGTGTGTGTCTCTGTGTGTGTAACTGTACATATCTATGGCACACACACAGACACACATAAAAATATATGGAAATGATATAGAAATGCACGGAAGGGTGAAGGAAATGATGAGAAACATAAAGAAATTAGAGAAATGTGTTTGATTGAAAAAAGAACAGAGAAAGGTGAAAAGGAACAATATGATTGTGATAATGAGAAACCGAAATCAAGAACTGTTCAAGCAACGATGGAAAATTATATATAAAAGCCAAAATGAAATGCCAGGTAAAAAACAAAAAAACAAAAAAAAAATAACAGAAATGTAAGTGAAGAAGTGAGTTCGGTTCTGAGACTGAAAGAAAGAATTACTTTAAACAAACTAAATAAGATAAACTAAGCGTATGTAATAGTAATGATATGTTGAGAAAGAGGAACTAGTGCAGAGTTGTTCTTGAAGGAGATTATGGTGAGAGGGTGAAGTGAATTGAATAAGATTCAAGTGAAACGTACGAAAATGAAAACAAGGATGAATGTCGTAAATAGAAATAAACTGAGAGAAAAGTAGAAGCATATAGATACAAGTGTATATATAT
>NC_068986.1:111496437-111496607 GCF_001194135.2 Octopus bimaculoides
TACACACTTACACAAACGTGCACACATATACACACACCATCCTACCATAGCTAAAACACACACATACTCACATACACATTCCACAATAAACTCTGGGACCAATAAGAACGGCACACACACACACACACACACATGGACACAAACACACATATATACACACATAGAGATGT
>NC_068986.1:111496617-111497159 GCF_001194135.2 Octopus bimaculoides
CACACACACATGGACACAAACACACATATATACACACATAGAGATGTGCACAAAACCAGTCCCAAAAACCAGTGAACCATGACAGACTAGCTCACAGACCAACCAAAAATCAAAATATCCCTTTTAACTCTTTCTTCCTCCCACCCCAGCTAACGAGTCATATTGTCTCTTAAGACAGCAAACATTCCCTCAATACACACAAGAGAAAAAAGCTAGGTCAGTTCCTCCTCAACTTTTTGCGAACTCTTAAATATATTTCCTGGGTATATATATACATATTTTACCAAATCATTTTTGTTATAACAACGTTGTAAACTGTTTCAAACATTCTTATTATTATTATCAAAGAATGTATATATGTATTTTGATACTTAAACTGTTTCTAACATTTTCTATTATTATCAAAGAATATGTATATGTATTTTTCCATATATGTATTTTCATACTTACACTGTTTTTAACATTTTCATCTTATTATCAGAGAATGTGCGATAATCAGTATGTAACACTACATAGCTCATACAAAGCTTTATACTTTAAAT
>NC_068986.1:111498112-111502113 GCF_001194135.2 Octopus bimaculoides
TATATATATATATATATATATATATAGACAGATAGATAGATAGATAGATAGATAGATAGATAGATAGATAGATAGATAGATAGATAGATAGATAAATGGATAGATAGATAGATAGATAGTTAGATATAGATATATAGATAGATAGATGTTTAAATATAAAAACAAAGATAATAGAAGATAAGTGTTTGCGTGTGCGTGCGTGTGTGTGGAAAAAGAGACAGAGAGAGAGACATTCGGAGATACAGCGATACAAAGATACTCGGTTTGATGGATTTCACGTAGGTTTTCGTACATATACGCAATAACGTATTTCGAAATATTACAATCGAATCAGTGATTCTTTTCTGGTAGCATTGACTTCTTGCAGCATAAACAAATTCTATGATCCCTGTATTTTATAAGAATTTGCAAACTCATACATACACATGTACACATCTACTGACTTTCGTACATCATCAAATGAAATTAATGGTGATGATGGTAGTCTTGATTGCAGAGAAGATAGTGATATCTCAAATAACTTGGAATGGAAAAAAAGTGCATCGATGTTTCTCTATTTCTGTATTCAGTTGACAACAACAAAGCGGGATTCTGATTTTCAACTTTTTCTTTTTTTTCATTTTGTCCTTTTTTGAACTCTCAAAGGGATTTGAAATATCATTTTGATATAGCTTTTGAGTTTCAGAGTAAAAATAATTATAAACATTATCGTTGAGTTAAAAAAATATTATATATTTTGGATTTTTGCTCGTTTAGCACACACACTCAGGCACCATTTTCCCTCGGTTTGAACGTTTGAAATGCGTATGTTTTCGTATAACGGTATATTTTCAGTTTCTTCGACTAAACTGTTATATATACTAACATAGCAATTCAAATCACAGAAGAGTTTCAGCTTGAGAACATGACCACTAAATTAAGAACAAGGTCGCCCTCAGCAAAGGAGAGCAGCCTTACTCTATCGATTGTTCAAGCAAGTTCAAAACTTCCAATGCCTGGGTTCCTTTCCACACAAATGTGCTCAATGTAGCTGGAAAATCCGAACAAGTTTTTGAGGTAAGATGACATCCCCGAGGACATTTATTACAATATGCATGGGTTGTACCCTAGCAAAAATATCAAGCTTAAACTTCGTTCTAAAAGATTTGGTTTGGCTAATAGCGTTCTGATGGAGTGCAACAAGGAGGTTTACATTGCAAAATCGATACGTTTGTGAATAACATATTACACTCAATTGATACAGAGGAGTTGGAACTCTGGTAGCATGAATGGGAAATAGGTTAAGAGCAGCAAGAAGAAAAAAATCATTTGATGATAGTAAAAGGAGCACAAACTGCTATATTTCGTGCATCTTACACGCTTCCTAAACACCTGAGCCGGTATCTTCTGTCTCGGAGTATTACTAGACGGGTAAAACACTAGCAACGATTACAGCAGCAATACAGAACTGCAGTGCAGTGGGATGAGAACTGGTACCTGCGTCTGAGAGTTCGAAACCTCAAACATAAGAATGGACGTGTGCATGAGTGTGCGCATGTCTATGTGTGTTTTACAAGTGATCATGTTTGTGGATTTGTATAGAGAAGGAAAAAGAGAATGAATAAATTAGGAAAGGAATATAGGTAGCAAAGATGGCAACTGAAAGAAGTGAATGGAAAATGATGGTTGATGGGTGAGTGAAACGGAATGAATAGAGAAAAGAACGAATGAAATAGAGTGCAGCATAAAAACCAAACATGCGAATCGAAGTAATCATTTTCGCAAGAGAAAACATTAAATTATTATTATTATTATTATTATTATTATTATTATTATTATTATTATTAATATCTCTTTATCACGGGTTTTGTCGGAGTTCCTTAAGACTTGCATGCGTAGATACGGTACCATGCTATTCGTTTTTTTCAGCTACGTAACGCTTTCCTGATTATTATTATTATTATTATTATTATTATTATTATTATTATTATTATTATTATTATTATTATTTTATTATTATTATTATTATCATCATCATCATCATCATCATCATTATTATTATTATTATTATTATTATTATTATTATTATTATTATTATTATTATTATTATTATTATTATTGTTGTTGTTGTTGTTGTTGCTGCATGTTCTACTTTCTTTGCATTTGTACAAGTTGATTCCAAGTCTCACTCAGAGACCTCAAGAGACAACAAGTTAGAAGTTCAAGTTGGTGTTATGCCTAGGCTGTCATATATTTGGTTTTGCACAAAGTATTGTTCTAGAGAATGTTTAAGAAAATATTAAACAATTCTAAGTTTGTTTAAAACTTTGAGATTGCATTGATGGTATTTTACGTAGGATATGGGCGGTTTCTATGAGCGCTATCTTTTGAATTTCTGGCATTTTGGTTCTTCCTGGTATCTGAGCTAGGTAGCAATCGGCTTGTTGTGCTAATATTCCCAGGGAACCTATGAGAAATGGTATTATTTTAGCTTTGAGGTTCCACATTTTGTCAATTTCTATTTCAAGATATTTTTACTTGCTCAGTTTTTGAGAGGTCTTGAAAGATTATTTATGTCAATTGGGACAGTCATATCAATGAGGAAGCATGATTTTTGTCTGAAGTCCTCCAATATAATGTCTTGCCTATTCGCATCTATCTTTCTGTCAGTTTGAATAGTGAAGTCCCGGATGAGTGAGATGTGATCATTTTCAAACACTGGAGGTGGTTTGTGTCCCCGCCAGTTTTTTTTTTATCATGGAGCATTCCACGTTTTTTGCAAATCACGCAGTGAATATATATTGTCCTGCTCTACCATTCCAGTTGGGATACCCTGCATACGCAAGAAGTCTGTAGAGACAGTAGGCTCAAGAATTATTATTATTATTATTATTATTATTATTATTAGTATTATTATTATTATTATTATTGTTATTATTATTATTATTATTATTATTAGTAGTAGTAGTAGTAGTAGTAGTAGTAGCAGCAGCAGCAGCAGCAGTAGTAGTAGTATTGTTATGATCCTCCTCATCATTATCATCACCATCATCGTTGTCGTCGTCGTCCTCCTCATAGTCATCCTTATCTTCATCATCACCATCATCGCCATCATCATCGCCATCATCATCGCCATCATCATCATCATCACCATCATCATCATCATCATCATCATCATCATCATCACCACCGACATCAGAGTAAGGAGGAGAACTGGAAGAATGGTTAGCGTGCCACACGAAGGGCGTAGTGGCATTACGTTTGTCTTTGTGTTCTGAGTTCAAATTCCGTCGTTATCGATTTTAACGTCCATCTCTTCAGGGTCAGTATAATAAAACAAGTCAAATACTGGGTTCAACGTAGTCAACTAGCTTCTTCCTCCCAAATTCCAGGCATTGGGCATAAATTAGAAATAACTATTGTTGTTATAGCTGTTGTTCTTCTTGCTGTTCTCGTAGATATATTTTTACCACAGGAGTTTTCTGTAAGATTTATGGAAAATTGATTTTTTTAAAAATTTCAATCGTATTTTCGTTTTATACATTCTCTCCGTTGGAAAAGCCCAACTATCACTTCTCATGTCAGTGATTGCTTTTCTGTTGGACAACAAAACAGTTCATCTCCTTCAAGCTACACTATTTCATAAACTAAATATCTGTAATAGATAATTACAAAAGAGGAGAGTCGTAGCCATATATGGTAATATTTTTTTCCTCTACATGTCACATGATATTATTGTTAAACTATCTTCCATTCCCCGCTGTTCTCACCATGCTATTAATCAACATATATATCAATATGTGCGTGTATGTATTTATGTATAAATGTCTAAGTGTGTGTGTGTGTATATATATATCTATATATATATATATAAATATGCACATACATATTTTTATGTGTGTATATATATATATATATATATAGATATATATATATATATTTATGTATATACATATTACATATATATATATATTTGTAATATATATATATATGTATATATATATGTATATATATATATATAT
>NC_068986.1:111502549-111512272 GCF_001194135.2 Octopus bimaculoides
ATATATATATATATATATATATATATATACATACATGCGTGTATGTGTATATGAGTGTTCGTATGGACCTGCGCATGCGTGTGGAAGTACAAATGTATATATTTGCATATTTTAGAGGAGGTGTGTATCCATTCAAACAGCAAAACTACATTAAGATTGTTCACATGCTCACACAATAATGTTCGCTTGGGGTTTTATACGTATATCGGTATATGATATATAGACACGCATATACATACATAATTTACGTACGTGTGTGTGTATGTGTGTGTGTGTGTCTGTGTGCGCGCGTTGTTTCGTATTATATTGTATATACATATACACACATCTGCATATTATTAAAACAAGATGTTGAATCATAAGATAACTTTATTCCTTTATCGCAATACTTAAGTTAAATTTAATTTAGCGTCTCAGGCTATTTTCACAAACATCTAATTTGCTGCAGTTTTACATTGTTTATATTTCATAAACATCATCGAAATGAACGGCAACAGGAGCAATGATAAGGACATCAAGAACAAAAATGAAAATAAGGATATTATTAAAAAAAAAAACGACACCGATGATGATGATGATGATGATGATGATGATGATGATGATGATGATGACGACGACGATGATGATGATGATGATGATGATGATGATGACGATGAAGATGATGATGACGATGACGATTATAATTATGATGATAACGTTGACGATGATGACGACGACGGCGCTGATGGTTAAGATGATGATGATTATGATGATGATGTGAATAATAATAATAATAATAATAATAATAATAATAATAATAATAATGATAATAATAATAATAATGATAATAATAATGATAATAATAATGATAATAATAATAATAATAATAATAATGATAATGATAATAATAATAATGATGATAATGATAATAATAATAATAATGATAATAATAATGATAATAATAATAATGATGATAATAATAATAATAATAATAATAATAATAATAATAATAATAATGATAATAATAATAATGATAATGATAATAATAATAATAATAATGATAATGATAATAATAATAATAATAATAATAATAATAATAATAATAATAATAATAATAATAATAATAGCGAACTACCATATTAGCGTATCCATCCTCACCTCAGCTACCATTCTCGCTCCAATCATTCTACTCTTCATTATTACCCTCCCACCCCGCCGACCTTTTTCCAACGATCGGTGGTCGTCACTACCGTCTTCTCTGTCATTAGAGACACGAAAATATTTCAGTAATCGTAGCCACCACCATTGCTAGCATCACATTTCTTATTATCTCCTCCTCCACCACCACAGCTACTACAACTACCAACAGTGCAACAACCAGGAATACCAACATCTTCATAGCCACCAGCACCGATATCTTCCCTCCTGTGTGACCACCATCGCTAACAATACATTCTACCACTATTCACAACACCAGTATTAATCCCCGCATTCCACAATCACAACATACTTACTCACTACTATCATCATTGTTATTGTTTTCGATGTTGTTGTTGTTGTTCTTGTTGTTGTTGCTGTTGCTGTTGTTGTTGCAGTTGTTAGTGGTGGTCTGTTGTCGAAGCTTCCTATTAAGGCGATGAACTGGAACACTTGGTTGCACAAATACAAAGGATTAGCAGCATGCCACCGCCCGTCCTCAGGTTCTGCGTTTAAATTCCGCCGAAGTAGCACTTTCATTCTTTCGCGGTCGATAAAGTTAGTACCACTTTAAAAAAAAGTATCAGTTGAAAAGTAGGATCGATGTAATCGAGTATCCGCCTAACTCAAAATTTGAAGCCTCGCACTTTGGTCACATCGTAGAAATTACTAAAATAAATTATTATAATTGTGTTAGAAAGCAATGAATACCATCTAAATGACTCTAGGGTACAAACATACGAAGAACAATATATATATATATATATATATCATGAATTCTCGTTTGATAAGGGTAAATCAGCCATCACAACCATGTGTCCACGACATCGTGATCTTGTATCAAGATGAACAGCGCATCACCTTGCAGGTGGGGCCCATTTATAATTTTCTGCAGGCCGAGTAGCCCAGCCTGTTCAAAAGTTACTTGAATAAGGGTTTATATGGATGTTCAACAAAGCACCCATGTTCCCAGAGGTGCATTATCCAAACCTCAAAGAATTCCACTTAATACATTGTTATGATGCTGCCCCACTATTTTTGCTCGTAATCAGAGACGCGCATACCGTCAACCACTCAGGAACATGCTCAAGTGGTTAAGGTCACACAACTGAGGAGCAAATCTGAGGTATTGAGCAGAATATTTGCTGTAGCCCATCCTTTATACCACGACAAATCAATGTAAATGATAACACGATAACACTTCTAATCAGTCAAGATCAGAAGCCACGGGAGCCAGTGTCTGGTACTGCTAAGGCGGCGAGCTCGCAGAATTGTTAGGACTTCGGGCGAAATGTGTATCGTTATTTCGTCTGCCAAGATCGTCTTTGCCTTTCATTATTTCGGAGTCAATGAATTAAGAACCAGTTGAATACTATGATCGATGTAATCGACTTAATTCCTGCGCCCACATTTCCAGGCATTGTGCCTATAGTAGAAAGGATTATTATTATTAAAGTAGGTAGCGAGCTGGCAAAATCGTTAGCACGCTGGGCAAACTGTTTCTGGCCTTCCGTCCGTCCTTACGTTCCGAGTTCAATTTCCACCAAAGTTGAATTCGCCTTTCATCATTTCGGGATCGATAAATTAAGTGAAATACAGCACAGAAGTAATCGATGGATCTCTAACACTAAATTCCGGCCCTGTGCCTGATACTATCATTTCAATTATTGAAGACATCGCACAGTATCAAATATTATATTGTAGATTGAAGATGTGTGTACCGGTGATTTGTCAGGTCAAAACAAGGACTTCAGACAGTACTTAACGCAGTATGAGTGCAGTTCCAAGTGAAGACGAGTTTTGAAATACATCAAGATTCTAGGGTTTTTCTAGGGTGTCGAGATGTTTCTTCAGGTTGGTTGGTATTGAACCCAGTATTTCGATGTCGACAGGGACAAACTTTATGTTTGACTCTCATAGTTTACACATCTTGGCGATCTCAATTCCCAGGTCTCCATTTTTATCAAAGTTTTCTCTTTCACCTGGCTCTGCCGCGTCAATTATTAGGCATCTTGTTTGTTCCTCCTAAAAGTTACTATGTCCGGCTTTCGGTGTTCTAACACTTGGTCTGTTTGGAATTTAATGCCCCAGGTGAACTGTACCTTCCGTTTTCATCTATTAAATTTTCCGATGCATGATAGTACCAAGCACCCGTTACCTCGTATCCAACCTTCCCGCAGAATAGTTAAGGAATGTTTTCGGCTACCTTGTGGTGTTTTCGATTGAACTCTTTCTGCGCACGACTTTCACAAGCACAAAGAATGTGAGTCACGCAACAACCATCTTGTAACACATTCTGCAGACTTTGTTGCACTGATGTGGTATTTATCACTTTTTATGGATTTGGTTTTTAATGCCTGCTCCTGAGCACTGATGATTAGGCTTCTTCTTTTGAATGTAATATTTACTGAGCCACCTCCATCATGTTTCCTAATCTGTCAACATTGTTAGTTTAACGGTGGAACTAAACATATAATTCCATGCGGACGGAGTTTCTTCTCTCTCGTTGGCTATTTGGGATCGGAATTCATTAACACCCTCATTGTTGGTAAATCTTTCTGCATTATCTGCACACCGAAGCAGGCCTTGTTTGCTGTTTATCAAGTACTTTGTCATGTTTCTTTTTGCCCTGTCAATGTATTCCGTACCCTAATTAGGCCACACCCATCTTATACCTCATCATGAATAGCCTCTGTACGTTCGTTTTATGGTGGATGGCATCAAGCACAGATGGTAATCTAAGTGTCTGCTAAATAACCCTCCCTCCATCCATTCATTCGTCCATTCATCCTTACTACTACTACTACTACTACTACTACTACTACTACTACTACTACTGCTACTACCACCACCACCACCACTACACAGATGTGTCAGAAATGCCAGCAATTCATAGTCACTTTACTACGATTACAGAAGGTAGTTTAAAGACAAAGGCATGAACTACAAAACTCTGCATCTGTCTTGTGGAAAATAACACACAGTGAAGTTGGTGTCTCTACGCTTCGTCCTGAATCAATTTAAAGTTGTATTCGGTGACTCTTTACCTGAACGTCTCAACTAAACAGGCTCGGGAAGCAAAACCTGTAGAAAATCATCACTCAAGTTCGTTGCAATGATAACTAATTATTTCTGCTGTAGTAGCAGTTAATATCAAGGCAGCAATGAGGCAGAATTGTTAACAAGCCGGGTGTAATGTTTAGCGCTGATTCGTCTCTCTACACGGTTTGAGTTCAAATTCTGTCGTAATCGATTTTTGCATTTCATCCTTTCAGGATCGATAAAATACGAAGCAGTTGAATAACCTTCCTCTAAATCTGCTGGTTTAGAAGATGGGTGTTGCTAAAGTGTTATACTCTTATTATTATTGCTGTTGTTGTTATTATAGGAACAGTAATTAGCAAGGCGACAATATAGCAGAAGGTTTAGTTAGCACGCCGAGCAAAATGCTTAGCGCATTGTGAGTTCAAGTACTACCGGCGGTCGACCTTGCCTTTAATCTTTTCGGTGTTGATAAAAATGAGGAGCATTTCAGCATTGAGATTGATGTTGTCTAACTGAAACACGGGGACAGCAGCACTTGTATCGTAGTTAATTTTATCGATCGTTGAAACATATACATCAGACTTAACGGCAGCATTATCTGAACCCAGGAAACACCGGGTTACAAGTCCAGTGACAAGAGCTAGTTTGGAAAATGTTTGGCTCTGTTTTATAGTGCTAGATGAGGCCTCAAGTGTGAACAAATGCACTCCAACAAGGAGCATCGATTATTCGGAAGGATTTAAGTAAAGTGGTGCAATACCTTTCCTTTCATATCATAAACTAAGAAAGCTTTCACTCCCATCTACGTCGCGCAAACACATACTCGTTTCAAACTTCGGCCAGCCATATTATATATCTCTCCGCTGTATTTGCCTTCGAATTACATCCATATACCAATTTCCATGGGCCGATTGTATAAGTAGGTAAACGTTGAAAATGTATTCATCTAAACACTTTTTCTTGACGCAAAGAGAATCTAATTGTACATCATGGATTCTTTCTTGTTAGACATACTGAATAATTTCATTTTAAAAGAATACGAATATCGTTTTATTATACTGTAACATCTACTTTGCTTTAATCGATGTATTTGCAAAGTTTGAACTGGCAATTCTGTACTTGTTACTGTCCAATGTAGGCATATTTATTTCTACTACTATGGCACGTACAGAAGTATGCATCTATCAACACACACAGACATACACACATACACACACACACACACACACACACAGACAAACAACACACATACACACACACACACACACACACACACACATACACACACAAACAAGCAACAAACACACACACACAAACAAACAACACACACACACACGCACATACACACGCACGTACACACACTCATACACACACACACACACACACACACACACACACACACACACGTCTATATATACTTATGTGAATATGCACATTTGTTTGTGTGTGTTCTGTGTGTATGTGCATATGTTTACATGCATACAGACATTTGTGCGCATGTTTCTGTTTCTATGTACTAACTATATTGACTGTTGTAGGATTTTATGGCTTCAACATATTTTTTTATTACTCTATGGGATTCTATTTTTGCTGCCCATCTACAGTATTGGTTGTTAATATTCTAGAACAACGCTCAGTTTGCGCTCAGTTAAGGACTCATACCTGTTAGCACTTTCTGACTACAAACATATCCATAAGTAAATGGCCTAGTCGTTATTTTTACAACTTTTATTGAAATGGAGGCTAGTTTTAAAGTGAAACTAATAATATAATGATTTCTTAGTTTTTCAGAAACTATAGAACATATCACCAAATATATATTGCTACCAAAAGTCTGAGCATGCGATATTTGGCCTTCTGTTGATGAACATGGATTACTTATTCTTTGAATCGAGGGATTCCTAAAAGCGGCGGTCGAAAGACTTAGCATATTTGCTCTAAGTTGAAGTTGTATTTGCATTACTTCCAAGAAAATCAAGTAGCATTGAAATTTTCTAGGGGTCATATTCCATTGCCATGCATCTCCAAAATGTTTACATAGCTTATATTACATAATTTATTTTTGTTAGAACATGACGTGAACAAATTCCTAATGCACCATCTCCTTTCCTGATCTAGATACAGTGGAAGTTGTTTTCAGTATCGGAAATAGTCAGCAACAATTTTACTGACGACCACTTACACTATATATAATAACCCGTGCTTGAAAACGTTCAGAACTGAAAACGCTTGCACATCTATAAAAGAAAAGCCTACACACATCTTGTGAAATCTCTTCCCAAAGGGTAGTGTCTTTCGACATTCTATAAAGGTTCTTTAACCTTCTCAATCTTAACTCTTTGAGAAAAAATCATCTCTCCGAATATTGTAACTGTATCAAGGAATTTCCAAAACAATGTATATATTTATACAGAGGCAGTGACACAGACAGACAGACAGATAGATAATTACAGTTTTATAGATATCAATATATTTATGTAAATATATATATATACATACATACACACACACACACACACGCACACACACACATATATATATATATATATATATTGTAAGTTACACACACACACACACACACACACACACACACACACATATATATATATATGTATATACATATACATATATATTATATATCACATATCTATACACACACACACACACGCACACACATACATGTACTCATGCAAATGTGTGTGTGTATGTGTGTGCGTGTGTATTTGTGTATGTGCTGTTTGTGTATTACTCTAAATTTGCCTGTCCCACATTTTATTTTGAGAGAATATAATTCTTTATAGAAACTCAAACATTAATCTAAATAAAATAAAATTACCGAAGATTTACGGCAGTATAAACACTATTTGATAACTATAAACTCTATAAATCTCTATTTATTGGTTCCCCTTCCACCAAGCTATTTTTCTGCTACACCAGCAGCTAATATTGCTTCAGGTTCGATGAAAGCCATATTGATATATAGAAACATCATATTATGTTGTTATATTACTGGGCACAAAATCAGAATTTTAGTTATCCACATTAGCTCCAGTAGGTATTTTAGCATAGACAAAATAAAACATAAGAACTCGGATTAAAGAATATGTTGTAGTAGAAAATATATAGAGAGATATTTAGTTATGATTAAATGGAGAGCCAAACCTCCATGTATTACATTATTGTTCACTTACCACCATATGGCGTAGATGATAGGGTTAGTCATGTATCTAAAGTTTTACATAAAATCAAGACTGCCCTTCGCAGACAGCAAGGGAAGACTTTGCATATACTTAATTTTTATTGAGTTTTAACTCCTATCTAAAGCAATAAATAATAAAAAAAAAACGTAGTATTTAATTAAAGAAAAGCCAAGAAACTAAGAAAAGACGCAATGCAAGAGAGGCAGGTCACTTTCTAACAGCTTTCTAGATTTGGGAATAGAATAGTTTATCAGAAATCTTCGAGTTACTTATGAGAGAATCCAAATGATGGAAGTTATGAAAAACGTTTAAAGACATAGGAAGCATGGCTGTGTGACTCAGCATCTCCCTTTGCAAACGCCTAGTTTCGGGTTCAATCTCACTGCACAACACCTTGCACAAGTGTTTTTATTATTGTTCTGGGCCACAGATTGTGAAAACCCTTCGTATATGCGTGTGTGTATCGATACATATACAGGGGTTGGACAAAATAATGGAAACACCTGCAAAATTTGAAACAAATTAATTTTACTATGGGGTAGAGCCACCTTTGGCAATAATTACAGCTTGAATTTTACGATGCATGGACTCGTACGAAGTTTTAATTTTTTCCGAAGGTATTTTTATCCATTCTTCAGCTAAAACAGTTTCCAGTTCTTGTAGTAATGGTGGTGGAGGATATTGTCTCCTTACTTGGTTTTCTAAAATGCACCATAAATGTTCAATAATATTATGATCAGGTGACTGTTGTGGCCAGATAAGATGATCAACTTCACTAGAATGTTCCTCGTGCCATTTAGTAACAAATTTGGCTGAGTCAATTGGTGCATTATCGTCCTGAAAGATTGTGTTTCCCTCCGGAAACAGTTCCGCAACCACAGGATGAATTTCATCAGATAAAATGCTTAAATAGTCCCGACAATTGATTCTGTTAGGAAGGGAAACCATTTGGCCGGCGGATTTCCAAGATATAGCACCCTCCCCCCGACCATCACAGATCTTTATCCACGTTTAACAGTTGGAAGCAGGCAATCTGTGTCTCCACACGTATACTCATCCGGTGGTCGGAAACAGGGTAAATGATGACTCATCCGAGAAAATAAAATTCTTCCACTGTTTTAGGGACTAATTGTATAGGTTTTTACTCCACGTCTAAAGGCTTTGCAACGTTTGTTTTTGAAAGAAGTAATTTTCTGATTGCAGCCCTGCCGTAAAATCCGTCTTTGTGCACCTACTGAGGAACATTTTTTGTGGAAACTAGTCTCTCAAGGAAGTTTTTAAGCTCTGCAGTAATTTTGGGAGTTGTACTTTTGTGATCCTTTCTAACAATTCGCGTAAGAGTCCGACGGTCCCTATCTGAAATTGTTGGTTTTCTTCCGGAGTTTTATTTCGACGAGGAGGTTTTTCTCCTCTTTCTCAAAGGATGTCATTACTTTCGAGACAGTACTTCTTAATACACAAAATATTTCGGCCGTTTTGCTAGCATTAGTGCCATGTGAGCACTAACAGTCTGATCTGTTTGAAAGCCCAATTGATCTGTAATTTTAATGAATTTTAATTACGTTTTCTGATGACATTTGAAAAGAAATAGCAATTTTAGCAAACCATATTAAGCAACACTAATAATAAACCAAAAACGTAAAAATAAACAAGGTCTTGGTGGTTTGATAGATTTTTCAATTAAATGCTTCCTTTTGATATCATATTGCGTATAGTCGCCTTCGTTATATATATATAATATTTAATATTTAATTAGTTAATATTTAGATATTTAATAAGCATTTAATATTTAATTCGAGGGTATATTAACCGCATGATGGGATTGGTGCATCCAAGGAAATACTTGTTCAATACCTAGTATTTTGCGGGGAGGGAAATTCCCTTAAAATAATAGTTATATATGAAGCATATTGGTTACATTGATTTAAAAGAAGAAAAGAAAATAGAGATTAATAAGTTAATAATTGTTTATTATCAACAAGAAATTGGAAATCTTTGCTTTCTTACAGCTGTTTCAATTAATAATCAACAATTCTATTAAAAATTTGTACAGTAAAATTAAATTGATGTGACATGGCTATAATTTCATCAGAGGAAAATGTTGTACGTTTGGATGTTTTATGCAGGTCTTTCAATTCATTTCAGCAGTCTGAGTCATACATATACATACATACATATATATATATATATATATATATATATATATATGTAATCACAATATTATAGTATCGACCAGATTATCTGTTATATACTACTCGTCCTGATGACGCGCTTTCAAGTCTGATTTGACTGCGACATTCGT
>NC_068986.1:111512282-111513030 GCF_001194135.2 Octopus bimaculoides
TATATATATATATATATATATATATATGTATCTTGGAGCAAATTTTATAACTACTCTCACCAACGATCGCCAATGGATTCATTAACACCCTAACCATCGGCTTTTATTTTTTAAATATTGTGTCTGCTGGAAAATGGCCAGCATCCGCTTGGAGATAATTAGTAAAGTGAATGCAAATATATTTAATGTGAGAAAAGTAATTAAAAAGTATTAGTCATAATATTCAATAGAATTTAGGTACATCAACACGCGGAAACCCAGAAATGGCTAAGTACAATAACGTAGTCATGGCAATCAGATGAAACAACTATGACGGTATCAAGACATCAGGTTTTAATAGGATACTGTAGATATGCAATTTAAGCAGGAGATCCCACACAACGCTGGTTATGAGTGGTATAAAATAGAAACCCATGTGGGAATAAAATTTAAAACCCATTTGTGTTCTCATATATATACAGAATATGTATATGATATATGATATACTATATACAATAAGAAATGAGTTGAAATAATTGTCATATATATATAATGTTTGTGTGTCCGTGTTTATCACCCAAATATCGATTGACACCCGATGCTGGTGTGTTTATGTCCCCGTAACGTAGCGGTTCGGCACAATACACCACCAGCAGAATAAGTACTAGGCTTACAAAGAATAAGTCCTGGGGTCGATTTGTTCGACTAAAGGTAGTGTTCCAACATGGCTGTAGTCAAATGACTAAAACGAATAAAAGAATATAATTAT
>NC_068986.1:111513317-111537574 GCF_001194135.2 Octopus bimaculoides
TATATATATATATATATATATATATATATGTATATATTATATCTTTATATGTATGTATGTAGCTATGTATACGTGCATACACCCACATTTTGCTACATTTCTATATATGCTTGTATATAAGTACTTATTTCAAACCGTAAATTTTTTTTGCCAAATTTATCATTTGCTTACAGATGAAGACGCATCTATGTTTAGTTGCTAATTCTACACACTGAAAATTTCAAATAACATATTCTGTGCTCCATATTCATCCCTTTGGCTGTTACCACATTAATTCGCAATGCATGTACATCTCCTTCCTCTACCTCCTCCTCATTTTTCACCTCCCACCACCACTCCCTCCTCGAATTTAGTGTTTCACAGATCTGTTTAGTAATCTCTATTATTCTTCTAAAACCTCACCCTGAGGGGAAAACAAGGATGTCATTATTTTCTACTCACTCTTCCTTGACTTTATAACATTATAGATTGCCTCGCATCGATATTTTCCGCAATATTCATTGCCTGAAACCAAAAGTGGTGAATCTCGTCGTACAATTCACTACCTGATATGAAAGTAATTATAGAAGCACCATACTGCAGATTTAACATTTTCTCCGATGCTATACATACTTCAATCTAAGATTTGACATTGCATGCTTTTACTCTTAATCGAAGATTTAATCATCTGACATTTATTACACAACTAAAACCAGACATCGTTGGCCAATGAAAGAAAACATGAGTTTAAATGAACAAATATCTCCATGTTTGACTACACAATTATTAATGCTGCCGTAGTTATTCCATTGAATGCATCTCTCATACAATAAACTACCTGAGAATCCAATCTACACTGAATCAGTTAATCAATGTTGAAGTTCGCAATACTTAAATTAAAGGTGCTGTTCGAAAGTATTCACCTACCGCATCTGTAAACTAACGGAAAGCCTCTGACTCGTCAAATTATCAGCTAAAAAGAGCGACGAATTCCTCTTGAAATTACGTTTTACCGTTCGAAAAAAGAGAGAATACACAGTAGTAGTAGTAGTAGTAGTAGTAGTAGTAGTAGTAGTAGTAGTAGTAGTAGTAGTAGTAGTAGTAGTAGTAGTAGAAGCAGCAGCAGCAGTAGTAGTTGTTTTTGTTGTAGCTGCAGCAGTAGCATAAGTACTATATTATTTCAGAAAAGAAAGTTGGAATTGTTCATATTTCAACAGAAGCAGTTTTGATGTTGTATCGATTATTCATTTGAATATTATACCCTACTCTAGGGTGTCAATATGGCAGAATCGTTAGCATGCGGGACAAACTGCTTAGTGTCATTTCATCTATTTCTTAGGCTGAGGTAGATTTTGCGTTACACCCTTTCGGAGTTGATGAAAATGAATACCAGTATAACTATGGGGTTGATGTAATTGACTCTTGAGGTATTAATGCTTATAGCAGAATGGATTATACACAAAGTCGGTGAAAAATTGTTGCCCTTACGAGCTGGCAGAATCGTTAGCACGCCGCCGAAATGCTAAACGTTATTTCATCTGTCAGTCCGTTCTAAGTTCAAATTTCTCGGAGGTCGACTTTGCATTACATTTTTTCAGGGTCGATAAAATAAGTATCAGTTGAAGCCTAGGGCTGAAGTAATCAACTTATCTCCTCTGCAAAATGACCGCCCTTATGGCAAAATTTGAAACCATTATTATTATTATTATTTCCATTTTACTTCGCAGATCCATCACCCACCTTCTTTACTTGCGCTGTACGAGCGTACAGAGATATTTTGCCAATAGTCTCACAGGTTCTGTTCCCACGATACTTAACACACAAATATCAATCTGAGAATAGTAGCTGTCATCAACAGAGCAGTTTATTTTGGGCATGATACAACCCTCTGCATTCTAAGTTCCTCAAATCTGATTCCTATTCCTCCCAGTGCCCCTACAACTACTGCAATGACAGTTACTCACTTCATTGCCCACATGCGTGCAATTTCCTCTTTCAGCAGGTTTATATGCCTGCTCTCTGAGTATCAACTGTCGAAACACATTAGATTGTAAAATCACATAAATCTTATATTCATTATTCTCCATGACGCCTTCTGGTTTATGTTCGTGCCATTTCAATACCCTTTCAATAATATAAATCCAATTACGCTGTTGATAAACCGTTCCATATCATTTTCAAATAATCCGTTCAGTTCTTCGGTCACATCTCTTCCTTTTCTGACTTTAACCAGCAGTCTTTATTTCCGCACTCCAAGGACCACATTTCGCCTTTTTCCTGATCCTATCCCTACGTTTTAGTTCCTCATATTTCTCCTTATTCCTCATTTCACCCTGTTTCTTTCCTTGCAAGGCATTTATATGCTTTCGTAGTCCTTTTCTGTTAACCATCTTTTCCACCAATGCTCCTTTGCTACATTTCCAATTTAGCCGTTTTGTTTGAGTCCTACTTTCTTCCTTATAAAGATATCACAAGCTTTAATCAATTTATTCATGCTCATTATAATATCTGTCTTAATTTCTTGCAGTATTTTATTCACCTTCATAATAAATCTCCTGAGCAACATTACTACCCATTTGCCTAAATTCGTATCCTTCCGTGGCCAGGTTTTTCTCAATAATACCAGTGATGCCTTTGATTTTTCCGTTGTTTTCATCGCCCAGTCCTTCTGTATACTAAGACTTAAACCAGGGTAATTCTCCCGGGAACCTTCATTCAAATAGACCCCGTCAAAAATCTGTTTATCTCCTTGATCCTCACTCACCGTATTTTCGATCGTCATACGCCACATAATCTTATCAAACTCTATTGATGTTAAACATTTTCTCTTTCTTATAATAGTTATATACGCATAGTGTCTCTGGACTGTAGTATAAAAGCCCTACATCTAAATGCGATGCATTCTCCATCTAAACGTGATGCGTTCTCTTTCTAAGTCATCTAATGGTCTTTCATCATCAACTGGTGTACAATAAAATACACATGCCAAGGTAGATGCATTCATCGCCTTACAATTATTCTGAATAATCTGTCCGCCAGAATAATCAAAAACGTATTAGTTGAAAACAACAGACACCATGCCATCGTAATCTGCAGACCGCAGACTGCAAGGCATCATGCAAGGCTATATGAGTTACAAAACCTACAATAAAAAGAAAATAACACAAAAAAGTATTAATTTTTGTCTTATGTATGATCTCCACAGATTAATATGAAGGAAAGCAAAGGCAGGGTATTTGTTCATAAAACGTAAACGAAAAATTAACCATCAACAATCTAACACAGGCATAGATTGTAAGAAAGGCTATGACATGATCCCACACTCATGGATAAGTGAATGTTTGAGTATATTCAAAATAGCGTGCAACATAAGAGAATTCATTAACTTTAGCATGAAGGAATGGCAAATGGATCTCTATTTGAGTGACACAGTCCTAGGGAAAGTTAATATCAATAAAATAATTTTCCAAGGAGACTCGTTATCCTTTTTAATAGTTGTCTTCCGTTTGATTCCCACCAGTTTAGTCTTACAGAAAGCAAAGGCAGGGTATCAATTCTTAAATAGTAATGGGAAAATTAACCCTTTGCTCTTCATGGATGATCTAAAGCTTTTCAGTAAAAATGAAAAAGAGACAGATTCCTTAACACAGACTGTAAGATTCTGCAGCAAAAATATAGCCATAGAATTTGGCATAGCAAAGGCATTCTATTACCAGATGGTGATAAATTAAAATCATTGAAGGAAGGAGAGAGTTATAAGTATCTAGGAGTATTAGAATCTGACACAGTACTAACCATAGAAATAGAAATGAAAAGTAATATATCAGAAGCTTCAGGAAGCTAATGAAGTCAAAGCTAAATGGTCCAAATCTAGTGAAGGCTGTAAATACTTGGGCAGTATCATTACTTAGATAATCAGCATTTTTTGTAGTTTGGACAAAAACTGAATTAGCAAAGCTATGCAGAAGAAGCAGGAAGGAAATAGATATGAATGGAGGACTTCAACCAAGGCCCGGAGTAGCAAGATTATACTTACCTAGAAAGGAAGGCGGAAGAGGGTTAATATCAGTAGAAGACTGCCTAGAGTTACCTAGAATAGATATAGAGTCCTATGTAGGTAAAGTGAAGAAAGTTTATTAAAATCTGCCAGAGTCACAGCATGACGACATAAGGAAAACAAAAATCCAGACGAATTTCAAAACCAGAAAAAAGAACAGATCTTATCTGATAGACTGGAGAAAGCGTTGCAAGGTAGATTCTCAAAGATAGTTGCAGCAAATAGTAGTAGTGAGACATGGTTATGGTTGCAGAAAGGAAAGCGGAAGAAGGAGAAATAAAGTCTTTTAGAAGCTGCGTAAGATCAAATATTAAGGACTTATTGAAAAAACAAAAAAGATAAACACCAAGTAGATTCCTAATGTAGGTTATGCAAATCAAAAAGAAAAAAGTGTTACCCGTATACTAATAAATGTAATATGCTGCCACAGAAGGAATAAAATTTAAAAAAGGATTTGACAGTCTAGAGAGAGTAATCCATTGAAAGCTGTGTAGTGGCGTACTAGAAATTAAAAAATACAACATGCTGTGGGACTATAACATTCAGACGGAGAGAGTGATATAAGTTAGAAGGCCTGATTTGGTAGTAGGAGATGAAGAGAGCAGTAACAGCCAGATAATTGATCTTACAGTCCCTAATCGTGAAAAATATCAATGTGATTGGTATAGAAAAATAAAAATTATCAGGATCTAGCCATTGACTTACAGGGATGTGGAAAGTGCGGGTAAAATTTAACACAATATTTATAGATGCATTGGGAACTGCCCCTAAAGATCTGAACAGATGGTTAGAGGCAGCAAGCATAAAATGCAGTTTAGCACAGCTGCACAAAACAGTGTTATTAGAGACAGCTAGGATACTTAGGAGGGTTATTGTCATCTAAGGCTACTCGTAGTGGCACAATGTTAGAATTTTTTTCATTTCCAGCAGTTTGGTCTGTTGTGTGTGTATCAAAATAATAATAATAATAATAATAATAATAATAATAATAATAATAATAATAATAATAATAATAATAATAATAATAATAAAACACATAAAGAAAAGAAAAATAACAAGTAACTGTAGAATATGTGGAGATGGATAAGAAACAATAAATCATATTATTTCTGGCTGCCCAGTCCTGGCTAAGAAGGAATATATTCACAGACACGACAGCGCTGGGACCTATATACACTGGAAGCTATGCCAACACTATGGAATAACAACAGAAAAAAGATGGTATAAAAACACTCCAGAAAAGGTTACAGAAAACGAGAAAGCAACCATACTCTGGGATATGCCAATACACACAGATAGAGAAATTAAGGCAAATAGACCAGATATAGTTGTCAAAGATCATGAAGAAAAAAAAATGCTTTCTAATTGATGTATCAATACCAGCAGATGACAACGTTTCTCTAAAAGAAATGGAAAAAACTTTCAAAATACAAAGTCCTGGAAATAGAGGTAACTCGAATGTGGAATCTAAAAACAGAAACAATTCCTATCATAGGGGGTATAATAAAAAAATATTCAGACAAATACATAACAAAAACACCAGGACTTACAAATATATATAACATACAGAAACTTGCACTACTGGGTACTGCACACATTCTACGCAAAACACTTTCAATACAGTAAACATAAGAGCACCACAGCACAGCAAACCAAGCAAACCAAGCAAACCAAGGCGCACAGAGCTGCGCTCGGTAGTGAAGTGAAAGCACGTTATAAAAATAAAACTACTGAATAATAATAATAATAATAATAATAATAATAATAATAATAATAATAATAATAATAATAATAATAATAATAACAATAATAATAATAGTAATAATAATAATGATAATATTGTTAAAAGGATTGACGTAACTTTTCACAAAGGTAAACAGTCAAGACGAAGAGCTCGATTCGATTGGAAGAAATTTTATTAGTTGAACGATATTTCAACAGTACGTCTGTCTTTGTCAAGTTCAAAATAAGAAGTGATATAAATTTAAAATTATAGAAATTTAAACGTAAACTATGAACGAGAGTAACCAGCGTCCACACGTTGATGGCATGACATCATCAGTTTTAAGTTACAATTTTATAAAAGCCGAAAAGAAAAAGACAGAAAAAAAAAGACGACAGAAAAAGAAAAAGAGAGAAACAAGAATATTTAATCAAACAGTTTTGTATAAATTTGATGATATTCTCATGTCATCTTATTTATTCCTCCATGATGATGAGATGATGATGATGATAATGATGATGATGATGATTATGAAAGGATTAATATCGAATTTGACCTCAGCACACAGAGTCGGGAAAAAATCTTTTTGTCCGGTGCTCTAACGACCATCTGTCTCAAGCGCGCCCCATACTCGGTTACACAACGCATGGCTCACTAAATGTGCCACAGCACATGTGTACAATTATGTTTTCATCCGTATTATTATACGCTAACCGGAATAGCCAAACTCATCCGAAATGAAACTTTTACGCTTAGGTGGTCAATTTTGCCGTTAAATTTGAGGTCAATAGAAATCTGAAATCTCGAGCAATTCAGTTTGTTTAGAAAGGTGACCGGACGATTTCATTGTCTTATGATGAACCGATACAACAAAAAAAAAATGAGAGAATTAACGATTCCTTAAGACTTCTTTTAATTAAAGTGCATGACCCACTTACAAATATCGTTTGCAATACGTTATACGTGAAAGCTAGGTTGGTGTACAATAAGCGTCAAGAGAGATGGCGGTAATAATAAGTAATATAGTGTTGCCCTGGATTAAGCTGTTTTTGTAAATGCTGGAACACAAAAAGAAAGTGACAGATGCAAGGGCTGTTAGTAATGGCATTAATAAATAAAATAAATAATGCTATAACACATAAACGTATATATATATATATATATATATATATATATAGGTGTATGTGTGTGTGTGTGTGCACAGAAGAGCCATGTGTGTGTATTCATATATACATACATATATATATAAATTGATAGATACACAGATAGATATATATGTACATGTACATGTGTATGTATGTATGAGCGTGTATGGTTGGGTATTCTCTCATTCGATCACGAACATGTGATGTGTAATCGTGAGCCAGTCTAGCAAAGTAAAGCAAATCAAAATTTGAATACATATAGTAAACTAAAATAAAAGCAAAGCATATCTCTTTATAGAATTTCTGATATAGACTCAATGTATTTTCTTTTTTCTTAAGTGTAAAACTCCTCGTAAATTCTTGCCAGTATTTTCTGTATGATGCCGTGACTGCATTGCTTTCTTCTACAGCAGTACTGTCTCTGTTTAATTATAGAGATCTATCCAAAGAGGAACGGTTAGCTGTCAGAAACTATATAATTAAATTGGGAAGTAGAAGTGGAATGTTATATAGCAACGAGTTTCAGCAGTCGAGAAGATTGAAATAATGTATGAGCTTTCAGGACATGAAGACTTCAAATTAATTGGGCTGGATAAATTATATTAGCCGAGTAGTGGAAGAGAATAATAACACACCAACATATACTAACTGAATCACACAAACGCACTAAGACACATACATTCCGTTACATGTCCACCTACATACACACACATCCACAAATGTATACTTGGAAGTTCATGAATGCATATATTTGTATGTATGTATACACTCACACATATTTTAACTATACGTATTCATTACCATATATATACACATACATATACATACATATACATATACATACATATATTTGTGTTTGTGTATATTCATATATACGTGTATATATATATATATATATATATATGTATTAATACATGTATGTATGCATATAGGTATGTATACATGCATACATACATTCATATATATGCGTCTGTAGGTCATAGTACGTTCATAGATATAAAGATATTCATTTCATCATATATACATTTACATATATACATTCACATATATACATAAATCTGCATATATGTATACATATATTCAAACACACACACACAAGCACACACGTACATACATCTTTGTAACTACATGTAAGCCTAAGGTGTTGTATACCTGCATATGGGTGTGGGTGAGCGTGTCGATACAATAATAAATACAAATATAGAACAACTATAGAAAGTGAGTATAAAATGTAGATCAATGACATAAATAAATTGGAGATAAAAGCGATGTCAATGGACGTCGGATTCCGGCGGAAAGGAAGACAAGTAAAATAACATGAGTAAAAACTGATAGAAGCCTCGTTGAAAACATTGTTTTGTGTGTAGTTGTACAACTACGGAGTGGAATATAAATTTGGCAAGACATCGACTCTGTTGCACAGCATTCAAATATTATTGTTTCTCAAAATAAAGATTTGCTACAACTCGGAATTTGTTTGTGTTTAAGTCCCCGAAGGCCATTGTGGCAAATACAAGACGAAATCCTAAAATGTCTATTGATTTTGATCTTTCGGACATGTTAATGTTGATATATTTGCTATTTTATCACTGAATGTTACAGATGACACGTTTGTTCGCTCGATAATAATAATAATAATAATAATAATAATAATAATAATAATAATAATAATAATAATAATAATAATAATAATAATAATAATAATGATAATAATAATGATAATAATAATAATAATAAACATAAGAGCACCACAGCAAACCACAGCACATACCCAAGGCGCACAGAGCTGCGCTCGGTAGTGAAGTGAAAGCACGTTATAAAAATAAAACTACTGAATAATAATAATAATAATAATAATAATAATAATAATAATAATAATAATAATAATAATAATAATAATAATAATAATAACAATAATAATAATAATAATGTCAACAATAACATTATCAGGCACTGGCTCTCATGATGATAAAGAAGGAAAAAACGAAGAATTTTGTTGTACAAAAATTTCTTTATTGCCAACATGAAACCATACACATTGTACAAACTGTGTCACACGAAAGATGTGAAAGAATAAGTAATCTAATTTTAGTAAGACTAAACTGGGACATAGCACTTTAGTCAATTGGTTATAACTACCTCCAGATGGCTTCGATTTTATAGTTAACTCTACGTCAATTTCTGTGGTAGTTTGATTAAATCCGATCTTGAACATTTCCTAGTTCATATCCATCTGGAAGACCGAAGCAAACCAATTATCAAGCAGTTTAGATTTACATAGATCCAACAATAATCAGTTAGATAGAGTATGTATCCATGGGTCACGATGCAAACGCATTATCTTACCCAAATCCTATTGCATTATTTTAGAATGGTAAGGAGCAACATTGACCTTCGACCCCATAGATTTGTTCCACATATGCACACGCGGCTCTCCCACGCTCGAAATCTCGTAACAGTGACACAAGTGTGATTATATACAGAAAATATACGAGAAATTTACCTCAACTTCTCTTCAGCATATAGTGTTGATTTGAAACAATACCTACGGGAGAACATCCAATGGAAATTCGGAAAACAAAAACGTAAATATGAAATGTTAAATTATGTATATCCTTGAAAATGGTGATTTATGGGTTCACTGGCTGACATGTTGTCTTTCTCGTTTGATCGGGATGAGGCATATGATAGCATGTTCATGTTGTTCAAAACAGTATTTATGTTGATAGAGTCACTGGGGCGATTGTGTGTGCAGCAGGATACCACCAAGTGGTGTCGAGGAATAACCTACATGGACAACCACGTGCTGATGAATAGAAGAGATCACTGGGTTATGCTAGGGTTATACACTGTTATGGTAAAGACTTTGAAGTAGACCAGAAGAGTTCAGTTGCTCTGACAGCGTGTGTAGAAAGCAGGTGTAGGACCACACACCTGGGGGAATAAAGGGAACTATGATAGTGCTGCACAGGAGAAGGCGAAGGATTTGCAGAGAAATCGTGATCTGCACACAGCAGAAGAAGACACGGGGTGCAGCTTCTACCCATGGAATATTGCGTTACTGAAAATATGTCAGGACTTAATTAAGGATACAAACTTAAGGTATGATTGTCCAAATTATTCCAAACGAGCCGAGTCGAGAGAAGACATAGATACCAATCATATCTCCTCCAACTCAACGTAAAATATGAGATGAAACATTTTTTTTTTAATTACGTCTACTTCAAAACGTAAACCTAAATCGAAAAGGAACTGCGCGTAGAACAAAGTTCTAACATATAGACCCATTATCTTGTCTTTCCTAATACAAATAAGCATCTTATTAAATAGAAACATCTTCTTGTTGCTGTTCTTGTCTGTGGTTCTATGATTTATCACTTGGTCAGCCCTAAATGAAGAAATCTACAATCAAAGATTTTCTAGTTCGAAAAGTGTTAAATTAAGGGGATGTAAACGCACTAACACCGGTTGTCGAGTAATCATTGGAATGAACACAGATCCAAAGACATACATACATATATAGATACATATGTGTGCGTGTGTGTGTGTGTGTGTGTGTGTGTGTGTGTGTGTATACAACGGGTTTCTTTCAGATTCTGCCTACCAAATCCACGAACAAGGTTTTGGTTGGCCCGTCGCTGCAAAAGATACATTTGCCTAGGGTGCCACACACTGGAACTGAACCCAATACCATGTTGTTAAGAAGCAATCTTCGTATCGTACAGCCATACCTGCGCCTATATGTGTGTGTATTCTTGTGCGTGCGTGTATAAATGCACATATTGAGGCGTACAAAACATACATAGATGCGTGGATGAATATTCGCTTGAATATGTGTATGTACATGTACGTATATCTGCTCACAAGTATATAATTCAATGTAGACACACACACACAAACATACATACATAGTGACACTTAAACAGATATACTACTTTTGTCTCAATTTTACACCTTTCATGCTTCCCTTCTCCTGCCTCTCTCTCTCTCTCTCTCTCTCTCTCTCTCTCGCTCCAGTTCTATGATGTACATATATGCGTGTGTCTGCGTGTGTTCGTGTGTGTCAGTCTCTGTGTGTTCGTATATATATATATATATATATATATATATATATATATATATATATATGTGTGTGTGTGTGTGTGTGTGTGTGTTTATGTATGTGTGTGTGTGTATGTGTGTGTGTGTTTGTGCGTGTGTGTGTGTGTGTGAGATCATGCATAATGTATGTTTACATGTATGGATATATGGTTCTATGTATACACGTATACATACATAAATTACAATAATTTGCAAATTTAGGCTGAGGAATAATGAAATATATATTATCATTCTATAAACACTCGTCACATTTTAAAATCTTCTCCTTTCCCTCCCCCACAATATCTGAACTTGTCCCCCACCCCATTTGAAATCAACGAAGATAGTGAGACATGAAAACCGAAATAAAAGATGCGAGATAGTCATTAAAGCTGAAGAGGGTCTATAGAAAATCGATGTAAAAGTCAATTGCCCCAAATATTTTTAACGAAAATATTCTCAAAATCATGAGTCACACAACGAGTTTTGATCTTGCTAGTTTAATTTCGAATTTATATTATTTTGTTATTGAAATGAAATTCTGATTAAATATCGATTATTTGTCTTTCGTGGAATCTGTGGTTTAGAATCTGTAAGTACAATCACCATTTCAATATGACCACAACGACCAACCGAACACAAAGAAATTATTATACTGGAGATTATTATTGTTCTTTCCTTTTCTTTTAGACTTTTTTCTATTCTTTTTTTTTTCTTTTCTGCCCATTGGCAATTTCTTTTCTTTTCCAACTATTAATGATAGTATGTATTATAGTCCGTTATGAAAAGCTGAAAATATAGGTCTTTTTAAAATGATTTCTTAAGACTTTCACGTGTAGAAGAATAAATAATATATTTATTATATTTCGATGCTCGAATTTTCAAAACTCGGTAGGTAGTTAGGAGTTATGCATTGTAATGAGAAGTAAACTATAGGAGCTCACAATTCAATGTTATGTAGCCAGCATGAACAAAAATATAAACAAAAGAATAAGTCAATGTATGAAAAAAAATGAAATAAGACAATAAGAAAATGCCAGCTATTTACGCTTATGTCTGCAAAACTCGATTTTAATCATAAATTCTTAAAATTCTCAACTGACCTCCTCTTCTTTCTATAAAATAGAACCTAACGCTTTATTTATGATTTCGTCGTTAATCATTCAGATAGCGGATATCTATAAAACTAGGAAAAGTTAAATAGAGCATATTATATGTTTAGCTATCGATATAAGCTAGAATGTATAGATGATACCAGAAAATAGCAGAGGGATTTAATGCGTCGACAGTTTTCCTTTGTTCACATTGTGAATTGAAATAAATTGTGAACCAAGATCTTGACTCGGAGCAACTTTTAATGAACCAGTATTTTATGTTTAACAACAAATATGTAAATTTCCATATCAACCATATCAACAGGTTTTCACGGTGAGATACGCAATACTGAGATATTAAATACTACGATATTAAATATTAAATTCATGCTAGAGAAAAAATACTTATAATATATTCCTTTTATAATATTTCCATATTTATATAGAGGTTTACTTCGTTTTATGAATTTAATTTTATTTTGTAGGCTTTGTATTACGGGATTAGTGGGCAGGGTACATACAAATTCCATTTTATCATTGAAAAAGAAGGGGATACCTTAGCCTCGTTGAAGAATTTAGGTTAGGTGAAGCACTAAATAATTATCAATATTGTTATATTAAATGCATATCTTCATGTGACCCCTACCTACCATATTATGTAGTATATATATATATATATATATATATATATATATATATATATACATTCATACATGTCAGGCTTGAACAGAGATATGATCAAAAGCGTTTCATGCATTAGCTTCGAATTTCGCTTTCAGAATAAATTATATTGAGACCTCGTGCTCTGATATACACTTCCGATTTCTTAGAACAAGAAGCCGTTTTACAATTTATTTATCTTTTTTTGTATTTTATTTATTTTCTATTTTTTACTTGTAAATCCAAAGGAAAAAAACCGTTATCTTTAGCTGCAGCTTGTGTCTGAAAAACAGGTGTTTATTGGTTTGACTGTTTATGAAAAATGATTTTTCCAGCCGTCACTATATCTCGGACGATATTTCCACTTTCTCTTCCTTTCTGAAGGTGTTACGGAGATAGCTGAGTCAGTTGAGATTGCTATCTTAACATTCCCTGTTTTCTACACTTGAAAATCGCTGTTTTATTCATGTTTTATCCCAAGTTCGATAGCCCACAAGTAAACACATTCTGTTTAGTACATTAACTGTCCAACCTTCCTTCCTCTTGTCTTAGGACCCTAAGTAGGTGATAATATAAGAGAGAGAGAGAGAGAGAGAGAGAGAGAGAGAGAGAGAGAGAGAGAGAGAGAGAGAGAGAGAGAGAGAGAGAGAGAGAGAGAGAGAGAGAGAGAGGGATATTCCTAACAGCTCCGGTAACACTGTATTAGTTCCATGTTCTCAAGTGTCGGATTGACGCGTTTTATTTTATTGTATAAATGAATAGTTCAATCATATATTATATTCAGAGTGCTCAGACTCACGGATTTGTATCTGAATATCTTAAGATGTACAAGAAAGTGTTGTTGAAATGCACTACTCGTTAATACCATGTGATGTCATTTTGATACTTTATCTGAGTCCATAGAAATATGTTAAATTAGGATTAGTTGAGTGGTTAAAATGTTTGCCGTATCAAATGCTTAGGTTTTGATCTCACAACGAAGAAATTTGGAATTACTATTGTCAGTAAAATTTTGAACATGAAAATGTCTGTCTGTGTTGTATGTGTGTACGTGTCCGAGAGTGTATGTGTGTGCGTGTGTGTGTAGGTGTGTGTGTGTGCGTGTGTGTGTGTGTGTAAGCTTCAAGTTGGGCGTGTACAGTTAAACATGAATGTCTTGTGAAATTCATGTCCAAATTGACGACTCGCGTGTAGATATATATACTGTGCATCTAGTTCCTTAGGAACACATAGGAATTATTCCTTTCTACAGTAGGTAAAATGCCTGAAATTTGGGGCGAGGGGGTAGTCGATCGACCGAAGTATGCAACCGGTACTTAATTTATCGACCCCGAATGAATGAGAAAGAAAGTCGACCTCAGTCAAATTTGAACTCAGAACTTAAAGACAGTCGAACATATAGAAATTGTCACCATACTTAGTGGCAGTAGTAAGCTATGCCCCCGTATGGCCGTAGTTCAATGATATAGACTATAATAGAAGAGTAAATTAATAAGAGACGGTAGTGTATTTAGATCGAAAGTTTTATGCATCGATTTTTAGTTACCTACATTCAAAACGGACGAGGTCACCAAGTATAGTTCATGTGCACAAGGAATTTAGAGTTGTTAAGAAATCTGATTCGAAACTAAACTGGTTCGGATTTCATCTCGCCTGGCGCTACCACGGGCAATCACCTTGTATTGAGTGTCAGATTGAGGTGGTCCTAACGATGAAATTAGGCACATCAAGGGTGTTCTTTTGGTTGGAGATTTAATCCATAACATAGCAACTTAGATTGCTATGATAGAGATTTATCAACTCTAGCTCAGAAAAGTGAATTTAAGAGCGATTAAGTGTTATAAACATCTTAACCAAACTTTCTTTCTTCCCGTATTTAGAGGCTTTTGAAATGCATCATGGTGTCTGGTTGTGTCTTCTCTGAATAACCGAGAACAATCTAGGAGGGAGGTGAGACCACCATTATCCGATAACCTTCTGAAAGCCCTCTACTCACCGGTATCGACAAGTTGTGTGGGTAGTCACTGTGTAATCTTCCTCAGGTAAATGCTGATAAATCAAATTTAGAAGCAGAGGTCTTCCAGTAGTTCAGTTTCTTTTTTATTCGATGATTTTTCTGCAACCGTAACTACTTTGTACTGCCTGGTTTTATATCTTATAGAAATTTGATTTTAAATCTGGTTGAAGCTATTGGTGGTAACTGTCTTTGACTTCCACTCAAGACATTACATATTTTCTGAATTTTGATGACAGAATCCAATATATGACTGGAGACATCACCATACTTGCCAAATATAAGAATAATTTGCGTTTCTACTTCCTTTGAAATTAAAAATGAATTTTGGTTTTGAGGGTGTGTTCTTCACATTCATAATCCAAAGTAATCTTTCTCTTAATTACGAGTGTAATTGATGAAGTAACAACTTGTTCTGATGTAATACATTAAGTATTCAGCCAACTCACAAACACACTTAATAACATATTCTTCATGGAGACGGTATCACTTCGACATAGTCTTCTGTCAGTATATTCATGTGTTAAACAGAAAGTCATCAAACTATTCAAAAATAATGGCAATTCACAAATATAAGCTACGTTGTTGATTCGCTAAATTATTTCTGCTACGAAGGAAATCGGTGGTGCACCTTCTACAACACAGAGAGAAAGGTCTTGTGGCCTCGAAAAGACGGATCGAAAACTTCGTGTTGTTTCTCGTGGTTTAACCTTAAATCAACCATGTTTGAGTTCATCAATATTCACCGACACCACTACTGTAACAAATCACGTGCTTTGCCGAACTTCTACTACTTCAGGGAATCACTTCTTCTTTTGTTAAAAGTGTAGGCTCTCATTACTTTTTTTTTATTTCTAGCATGTTGAATGATAATATAAAGATACTTTCATTCATTTGTCTTGTTAATGATTATAAACTCACTGAATTGATACTCCATAATTCGCATATGATTCCGTATTATTATCACGGAGTAAGTGTTTACCATAGAGGTTCTACGTGACTACCAGGGCCTCTATGTAGTCACTGGGCTCACGAAATGCACTGCAAACATCTGCTGTATCACTTCGAACTGTATTGAAAAATGAGACACATATAATCCAGATCGTAAGAAATAGTGTTCACGGATGGACTAACTTTGACTTACTGCATTTTTGGAATTCTAATACATTGTGCATGATGAAAGCTAACATTTTCTAATCATAGTAATAGTTTCCATTTGGTGAAAATGTTAATTTATATTTATACTGGACGAACTATTTCGATGGAAATAAATTGATTTATATTTCTTTGAAAGTAAATAGGAATCTGCAATGAAATACAATTCGTCGACATTTTTTTTGGATGCTGTTATTTAATATTTCTGTAATTTCAAGTCTAGATTCATAATTTGTCACAAAAGCTCACAAATATCAGTAACAGTACAAGATTTTCAGTTTATAAAAGTATACAATCTGAAATATATTGTGTACTTCAAGAATTGCTTTTTGAAATATAGTATAGTCATAAACTACATACCGGCAAATATGACTAAATGAAATATTTCAAGATACTTTTTGGCATAACACACTTCCAAAACTGTCCTTTCCTTTACATGAGATAACTGTATGTTTTAGAAAAAAATAGTTACATATATATTGCTTAATTAATTATGCAAATTAGTTAATTATATAGTTAAGCCTCACATATGCTCATTTGGCTCGCTAACCTTTCTGATTTTCCACTGGAGAAGATTTTGAATAAACCTGCCGTGCAGTTCTATATTTAAGAGACTAGGAATTATGTACATTATTTACATTTGACAGATATTTGTTCTCATCTTGTCTGTTGTTAACACAACGTTTCGGCTGACGTACCTTCCAGCTTTTATCAGGAGTCTTGGGGAAAGTTCGAACCTGGGTTCTCATTGCTAAGGTATTTTTCGATGTTGTTATTATTATTATTATTATTATTATTATTATTATTATTATTATTATTATTATTATCATTATTATGCCATATGCCCGCGGGCACGGGCATATGGTGTAGTGGTTAAAACCCCAAGATACCTAGTTCAATTCCAAGCAGTGACCTGAATAATAATAATGATAATAATAATAATAATAATAATAATAATAATAATAATAATAATAAAAATAATAATAATAATAATAATAACATCGAAAAATACCTTAGGAATGAGGAGCCAGTTTCGAAATTTCCACAAGACACCTGATGAAGGCTGGAGGGTATATCAGCCGAAATGTTGTGTTAACAACAAACAGGATGAGGACAAATATCCGTCAAGTGTAAATAATGTAAATAATGTAAATAATGGAAACCTGTCGTGTACTTTACTTTGTGTGAATATTATTAAAATGATGTCATTTACAATATGATCTTTCAATAACTTATACTGAAACTCATCTGTAAGTAAATTTTTGTGGTCATTTGCAGGTGTTTCTCTTGACTTTTGGACATCCGGAGTAAAAGTAAGTTTCAAAAAACAAAATTACATAGGTTTAAAAAAAAAACATCCATGCATTCAAAAGGAAGATATGTCAAGTGATAGAAAAGATCGCATCAATATGAAATGCAAAAACTTGTCATGTTAATGCTTCATAAAATTTACTGAAACTTGGTATTATACGTTTGCAATTACAGCGCGCTCAAAAAACTAATTTTACATTAAGGAGAATTTAAATCTTAAGTCACCTAGCAATTGTATGTTCTAAATACGACAGAAACAACAACAGATCATAGGAAAGATAAATGAAGCGATATATTTCCTACAAAAATCATTTTGCATTGGTCGCTAATTCTTGTTCTGTCTACATTATGAACAAATATACCCTCGAGGAATTGATGAAATGGATGATCCCAATTCGCTTTTCAATTTTTCCAAAAGGAAAATGTATGTTTTATAGTGTTTATCGTGTTCATGCGACAAGTATCTCTTGCTAAATATATTTCTGATATAAAGCAAAGATAGGACTCGTCTAGCGCTAACCAACAGCAACAAGTGCCACAAAATATGTCACCGCTCGTCAAATTTATGAAAACGCCATTGCACAAAGGTTATGCAAAAGGTAACTGTCATTCTGTTTTTTGTTCCAAATATCTACTCTTTCGGTTTCCGTGCGGAGAAACATGCCACAATTTCCTTCTTAGCTCACCATCATATTTCATTCAATCAATAGTTAATTCCGAATTCTCTAATGAACTTCTTATTTTCAGATGCATATTCATAATATATGCCTACTAACATGAACAGTTTATAAACCTATATCCTGAAAGTCTATCCTGTAATTGTATGTAGTAAGTGATCTGATTATTTCTACTTACATTAATAATAGAATGTGTAAAACATTTTCAATAGAACATCAAGAATATCGATGTCACAAATCAAGTTAGTCCTTCGATTATTCTTCTAATCAAGCTAATCAAAATTACAAAGTCAAGCTCACTTGTAAATGATTCATGAATGCAATGATCATAATATAATTAGGCCCAAAAATGGAACGTGGGTAAATTGGAGAATGGAAACAAAAAACAATTTCGTTTATGAAAGAAAAGCGCCTTAGTTTCTCTCCTCAACGAATATCTCTAATTATTTATATACAGTCCTATATATATATAACTATATGACTGTTAGTGGTATTCATTGATCTCTACACCTTATACATATCGTGCGTATTGGAAATGAACTCAAAGAGCAGGATACTCATATGTTTTGTTGTTGTTGTTAAAGATGTACAACTATAAAACCTGTCAGACAAGCCAAGATGTAGATGCTCAGTGAAATACAAAAGGTAGCCAAGTTGCATTTACATTGAACCCTGCCTTCTTTAAAAGTGTAGGGCACATATGATAGTTCATTTCTCGTCGTCGATGGCAACATTAACTAACTCATGTCCGATTATTAAGTCTATAACCTGTGAGTGAGCCTCTTCATCTAAATGGGTTCGGAGAATGCTGGGGCCTGAAGTGGTTGTTCAAGCTAAGGGCGGTATAGAAGAGCAGGGAGGATTTATCGCAAGGTAGCGTTGTACGAAGAAGTACGTGTCGCTCTTTGTGTATTCGACATTTTATCTCTGCTTCTTGACGTTAGTTATTTTCCATTAGGTGTGTTCCCTGGACGACATCATGCTGCCAACTTCAGTGATCCTTGGCGATTGTCTCCCAGGTATCTGGTCTCTGGAGCAGCTGAGAAGAGTGATCTTAAGCGTATAATACCAAACGAAATTTTGGGTCTATTACCTTGCTTGGAAACAGGTGAGAGTTGGTGACAGTAAGAGCATCTGGCTGTGGAAACTCTGCCTCAAAATATTCTACCTGATTGTGTAAGCATGGAAAAGTGAACATTAAATGATGATTATACATACAGCTCTCTCTCTATGTATGTGTGTGTATTATGTATATATATATATATATATGTATGTATCACCATTTAATGTCTGCCTTGCATGCTGGCACAGTGTCTGTGTGTGTGTGCATGTAAGCATGACTGTGTAGTTAAAGAATTTACTTTGCAGCTATGTAATTCAAGGTTTAATCTCACTACCCTTTAATCAGCCAGACCTTTGAGAGTTGAATTTGATGAACAGAAATTGTGCAGAACCTCGTATGTGTGTTTATTTGTGCATTTATATAAAAGTGTTCTGTCAAAAAGTATCATTTACTTGTAAGATAAATAGAGTTTGATTAAATGTAAACCAATAAAAGAATAAAACACATAAGTTGGCTCAAAAATTCTATAGCTATGGAAAGAGAACTTTATATAAGTACCTGAGATGGCAACAAAAACTCAAACTTCAATATTTTTGAGCATTATTGATTCCATCGAACATGTGAATTATGGACCTTTTTAAGGGTTCCTGTACTGATGTTATCAGTGATGAGATTGCCTCCTAACACCTCAATAGTGCTGGATCATCATCATCATCGATTTAATGTCAACTTTTCCGTGCTTTCATGGGTTGGATGGAATTTGTTGAGATGGATTTTCTATGGCTGGACACCCTTCTTGTCAACCGTCACCTCTTTACAAATAAAGTAATATTTCTCCGATGATGATGATGGTAATGAGATGTTTCCACATAAGATTGGAAATGAAGGATACTGCTTGCATGACAATGACACTCACAGCTATCATATGTCAAGGCAAGGAGACAGTCACACACATACATATATATTATATATATATACACAATGGTTTTTTTCAGTTTCCATCTACCAAACCCATTTACAAGGCTTTGGTTGCCCCAGGTCTATGATAGAAGACACTTGCAAAGAGAATTGTTGAGTGAGGCGTGATTGAAGTACACGCATGATAATGCACGTCTAGAGAGGTGCCATCTGAGGTAGGTATGGGATTAGCAATACACCAAGGTTTCTGCTCATAATCCTATAGATCATGCTGGAATAACTTTAAACATACTTAACGATCACGTGTAATATATGATTAACAGAAACAGCTTGTAGTTTACCATATATGTATACACACAGGCGCGCGTGCACACAAAAATAACTAGTTGGATAAATTCATGTTACAATATAATTCCATTCTTCTTTACGTTCTGAGTTCAAATTCCGCCGAGGTCGACTTTGCATTTCATCCTTTCGGGGTCGAAAATTCAAGAACCAGTTGTGTACTGGGGTCGATCTATTCGACGGAACCCTCTTCAAAGACTTTGGGCCTTATGCCTAGAGTAGAAAAGACCATAGTTCCATAAATATCCTTCTCGTTCTGTAGGCTCATAAATCCGGTTTTGGGATCTTTGTGACGCAAATATTTCACTGCATCCTTGATAGGACGCCTCGTCATTTTGATTGGTTGAGGGGACGGAAGTAGTGTGATAGATAATGTATTACTCAAGTACAGAGCGTATCGGCCGATTCAGGACTCGAATCCACAAACTTATGATCATGAGTCCAACAACCTAACACATAACGACACAGCTCCACACTACAATATTTACACACACACACACACATATATATATGCACACTATCATATATGAATGTTACTATATATGTGTGTGTATGTGTGTGTGCGTGTATATATATGTATATATATATACATATATGTGTATATATATATATATATACAGCTATAAATACAATAGATAACACTTCAATATTGTTTATTGAAGAAAATATTTTATTTCCCCATATGGCATAATTTCTGTATAAATATTGAAATGGAAATTATATTTCCTGATCATTCTAACATGCAATTATATGCAGGCGTTTCTTAATGCTTATGACATTAAGATGCGGATTATCAAGATTATATCATCGGATTAAAAATAGAAAGCTTTGCACTTTGAAAATTAAATATGTCTAATGAATTATGCTAAATCCATTTTAGAATATCTCTTGAGAATTCCTAATGGGTTTGACCAAAGCCAAGGAAAATTTGGGGGAAAATTTCAATGCTAGATTATTGTGTATTATGAAAACAGTACGTTGTTTAAAATGTTAATTATTATAGCATTCACTCAAACATAAATGAGCACACAAGCACTTACACATACGCACAAAGAAATAAACAAACACATAAGCTTTACATGTATTTCTGTAGCGTATAATAGTATGTCATGCGGTAACCAATACATAAATGGTTGAATAACTTTATAACGCCATTTCTTCAGAAGAAAAATGTGCAGAAATCTAATGCTGCTCACCAGTGTCAGATGAGAACTGCGTGCACATTCAGCAGAATATTTTATATATAGCAGTTAAAGGAAAAGAATTTCATGATTCTTTTTATATTATCAGAGAAATAAAATAAAGATCAAGGATATAGACATAGAGAAAAAAAGGGAACTGTTATCATTGCAAGCTGGATATCTTGGAAAGAGGAAAAAAATTGCTACTCAGCTATGAAGGTCACAGAAAGTATCAAGATAACACTGATAAATAGCTAAGGATTTAGTAGCAGGAAAAGGGTTAGAAAGTGAATACGATAGGCACACATCGCACTAACGCATACAAGTATATGAAAGGTAACACAATTTTAAGTATTCGCTGCTGTGTATAGCCACAGAATTCAATTGCATCGCCATGACATTACCCGAGACTGAGTGTTTATTGAGCGAGAACACCTAAAGCTCCACAAGGCACCGGCAGAGGGTGCTGGTGAACCCTGGAATCCAGAAACATTTTAGATATTTTTTTCTTTCAATGAGTGTGAACTTTTAAAATGTGAGAAGACTCGGCTTGAGACCAAATATTACGCGCCATACACATGCATCATTCCGAACGCTCATGCCATAGACCCGCCCACACAAACATACAGTATACTTACCAGAATGCAAACAGACATACAAATCAATATACTTTAAATTGCAAGATGAAAAATCAACGATTGGGACCAGAGCAATGGAGCTAAATGCATTATATATATGTCTGGAACTGACTCTCCGATTTGATAGCAAATCAAATTGTTTTCTATAAGAAATTAATGGGAATTGGGCATTTATATATATATATACTTTATTTAAAAGCAGCAGAAATAGCACAAAAGCTGTTATTCAGTTTCACGTTCCGTTCGTCAGATTGTTCTGTTAGACAAAACTGTCCGACGAACGGGAACGTGAATCTCTGAGTAACAGATTTTGTGACATTTTTGCTGCTTTTAAATAAAGCATATTACTCTACCTCTGCTATTTTAGTACTCCTTTTTCCAACTTGTGTCGCGTTTATGTGCTTACTTCGGGGTATACATATATATATATATATATGTGTGTGTGTGTGTGTGTGTGTGGGTGTGTGTGTGTGTGTGCGTGTGTGCGTGTGCGAATGTATGCGTGTGCGCGCGCGCGTCTGTGTCTGTGCGTGTGTATGTGTGTGTATGTAGGTTGGTAGATTCTTGCGTTTAGTTGATGTCCATTTTCCAAGAACCCATAGATACAATTAAAACTTCGACAGGCTCGCAATAGAGGCTACTTTTTTTCCTCCTTATGTTACGACGCATATGAACAAGCAACAGAAGATTCGTGCCTTCCAAGGGATGCACATGTAGAGATAAGTTCCGTTTTTTGGTAAAGTACAGGTTTCAGCAAAGCATGACAATGGTCGTACAGATATTAAATGCTAAACAGTGCCGTGCAAGGAAAATTTAAATCGTGAAATAACAACAATATTTCGTATCTTAGGTGGCATTCAACAACTCTTTCGGCATTAATGTGAAAACTTAAAAAATGAAAGACAATTACGACATCAAATTGGAAAATCCTTTCTAAATCCAAACCCTATTTTGACGTGACTAAAAACTGTCTTTTGTGTTCACTTGAAAAAGTTATTTTATAACTTGAGAGCCTCCAGCGAATACATAACTACGAAATTTGATCCTGTATGTCGGCATTTCAGAAAATACATATTCTCGGAATTTAAAAGAAGTCCACCGCACACTTAGTAAGCCGTTAACATCTGATTTACGTCTGCTTGACATCCATTTAGTGTAACGTTGCTTATCTCTCTTGTACATTTTCCTTTAGTCTTTTTTTTTTAAAGCGTCGCTTGTTTAAACGTTATCTGCTCAGAGGTCAAGTGACAAACAGTCTTGATTCACCTTGACAAATGACGGAATATATTAATATTTCGAGCAGGAAAACATGGCTATCTGGAATACTCTTTTTTTTTCATTTTAAGGATATATATATATTACACACACACACACGCATACACACACACATACACACACACCCACACACACACACACACACACACACACACACACACACTCACTCACACATGCACACATAGATACGTGTGCGTTGCGTATAGATATATGCTTATAACGATTTCTATTTGTTTGTCAGAGGAATACAATGCATTTATACAGCATTGAACAACCTACAGCACGCAGGTGCCACTTTAATCATGTTTCCTTTCTGCAAGTACGTTCACATATGTACCAGTCGAACTGTCTGCCTTATGGCATCGCCAGGTCCATTGCCTTACCGCCGACGTAAATGGAAAAAGAATTTCTCCCATTGAATTTCACATTTCATGCATGCCAAATAACGAGAACGTTAATCCCAATATACGGTTAGCTTCAATGGATTATTAGGTGCATGATGTTTTTAGTCTGCGATTATCACTAGCTGTCCGAAAATGTAACGTTCCTAACCCTAGTGTAGTACGATATGTATGTGTCTACCGAACTATTTACGCATGATGTTTGTATCTATCTATCTATCTATCTATCTATCTATCTATCTATCTATCTATATATATATATAAATATATATAAAGGGCATTAACTGTGTATTAATGCCTCACGCTATCGAGGGACTAAATAAGTAAAAAAAACTACCAAAAATAAGTAACATATTTACCGAAAGCGAGGGAATGCAGCTTTTCAAAATTTATCTCTTAAAAACATTTAACTCAACGGTAGACCACTGGTTTCTCAATCAAATACAGAAAAAAACTTTGAAGTAACCTGTATTCTTTTGTTCTTCAGTACACGTATGGTCAAGATATATAAAAATAAACAAGAATCAACCTACCACGATGT
>NC_068986.1:111538283-111547103 GCF_001194135.2 Octopus bimaculoides
TATATATATATACATATATGTATGTATGTATGTATGTATGTATGTATGTATATATACATGTATGTATGTATCTATATATATATGTGTGTGTGTGTGTGTGTGCGTGCGTGTGTGTGTGTGTGTGTGTGCTGTCTCTGTGTGTATTTGTCTTCATGCGTATATATGCGTAGTGTATGCTGTAAGAAAAGTTTACATTATTCACAACCATGTCAGACGGTAATATTGACACTGGTGACTGCTTATTGATTTTATGATTTTTACAATTTCTAACTTAAAGTGACATTTTATATTAATATTACTTTTTCTTCGCAGTTACTTCTTTTTCTTTTACATTTTTTAGTTGTTGTTTTTTGCGCTCAGTGTTGTTCTTGTTTGGTACATTTTCTTCTCTTTTTTTTTACTTCTGCAAATACGTTCTGGTAATTAGATTAATCTATCTCTTATGGCAACTATCAAATCATTTATTTATGATTAATTTATTATTGATCGATCTCTACCACTCTGTCATCCCCTGATATGAAGTCTCTCGCTAATCTTTTCCGAATGTTGTTTCTTCGTCTTTCTTGTTATTTTCGTTATTTCTGTTGTTCTTGTTTTTTCGCTCTGTACTGTGAGTTCAAATCCCTTCATGTTTATTCTTCCAGACAAAATTATAATCAAATGTTATTCCTCCTCACAAATGTCAAGTCTTGTTAGAAATCATTTGCGTTCATCATGGCTGTCCTGTTAATTAGTGCATTGTGGATCAGTATAATGGTGCTGTTGTTGTTGTTGCCGTGCAACCCAGCTCAAACTTGGTGAAACAAAATACGACAATCTTTTCTTGCATTCATTATTGCACTTTTTTTTCTTTTATAGTACGGATTTCATTGTAGGTTGTATCTTTCACAAATTGTAACAAGTGATTTGACTGCTTTGTTTACTATTTTCAGGAAGAGAAATCATAGTGAAAACATTATTTCCGTAGTTCAGGCAGAAAATGGAGAACAGTCAGCTAAGTATTACATATTTTATACCTTATATGCTGATCTCAAGCCGCACTGGATTCTTTTCAAATGTGGACGTGTTCCGGTATATTCAACATCATTCACATATTTCATGGTGTTATTCCTAAAGCAAAAATGATTCTTTGTAATTAGTCCTGATGTTCATTTGATAATCCATAAATGGCATTATTTTTGTTTTACTATTATTATTATTATTATGGTTAATATTGTTTTTGCACTTTCGATAGTCTTAACTAACACGAGCTGTGTAAACTGAAAATAAATAATTCCTTTCAGAATTAGATTTTTTCTTCAAGGTGTGTTTGTAGATCTGTTAGATAGAGAAGTTCATTTCTTGTGCTTCCACCTTTGTGATTCGTTTGCTATAAAACATTTGAAAACAACAATGTAAATATGGCTTCCATTGTGTTTACGTTTGGATACACCCATATATCTGTAACAGATATTTATAACTTAATGAAGAACAGAACAGTTTAACAAACGAACTCACACGTCTAACATCGAAAATATATACGCAGAAAAATAAGAAATAGCACAGAAGAAAGCGACTGGTAACGCAAACAGTCGCACGTCAATAGTCAGAAGGAGAGATGAAATTCAGCTCCCAAGTGAAGTAATAATAACAGTAACTTTGCTTTTAATGCTAACTAGGAATTACTTTTAAACATAAGTCGACTCCTTCAAAATAAAGGGTTGCAAGAAATATATACCCTTTAAAATGCCTCCTTCCTTAGCAGACTAATTCTGTATAAAACATTACTAAATGTAATTAAAAATAAATGCGCATCTCTAAAAGGTGGCATTACCTTCCAAAAGCTATCAACGCAACAGTTAAATGAAGACGAAGTTGCTCGGTAGAGAGAATTGGGGTCCAAGTCCAAGGTAGAGAATACGGCAGCGAAGACGTGTAAGATATTCTTTAGAGCGAAGACGTGTAAGATATTCTGAATTATGTTCGTGTGTTTGTGAGTGTGTGTGTGTGTGTGTGTGTGTGTGTGTGTGTGTGTGTGTGTGTGTGTGTGTGTGTGTGTGTGTGTGTGTGTGTGTGTGTGTGTGTGTTTGTGAGTGTGTGTTTGTGTGTGTGTATGTGTGTGCGGGAAGGTGTAAGATCGAAAAAGGTGTAGCACTCAACTTTTCAACTGAAAGATGTACCAAACTTTGAACGGAAAACTATACCATATTATCAAAGAACCCGCGTCCTTCATTTAAAGTTTAGATCAAAACAGCAATAGCATTGGTTTGAAAGGTCCACAGCTCTTCCGTATGGTATCATAGAGCCTCGTAGATCTCTGTGATGTACATGTGGCTTTGCCGAAAATGCAGACGAGTTGAAATTACATTTAAATAAATTTTCTGTCCAACAAATGACATACTGCAGGAAATCACACCGCTGGAAGGATCACAATTGAATCGTTACTTTATCCGACTCACAATCTCATTAGAAGGACTTTCTGAGACAGAGCGTCGAGACGGAGTTGAAACAAGCAAGCAATCACACCAATGGTGGTGCTCCAGCTTGGCCACGGTCTCTTGAAGAAATCGAATGACTATAAGCGTGTAAGCATGTACACATGCTTACATGTTTATTTTAAATTCTTACATGTTTTCTACTTCATGTACAATTTTGCAGCTCCTATTATCAAATGAAACGCGTGTGCTAGTGAATACATAACACCAGAATATTTTCCTGTCTTATGTTTTGACCGTATTACTTTTCAGAAAATACCATCAAGTATTTTGTACATTTATTCATTCCTCAAACAAATATAACATCTACATACAGATTTGGAATACTGAAAGAAGCAGATACTGTACATAAAGTACAGTGCAGCAATTAAAATATTTCTATATTGTTGTAGCTAAATATAGGACATTCACGTTCAGGTTAGAAACAAGTAAGTAGAATATGTTATTACAATTTAGATATATCTTTATCGAAATATAATAGATATCGTCTATTTTAATGGTTTGAATATGGCTCACCGAAGATTGTAATCAAAGTAAACGATGATTGTCTTTCACTGTGATTTCTGCGTGTTGTCACCATCTCCAAGTTTATTCACGTCTTTGTTGCTTATATCGTTGAATAAGCACACCTCTCACGTATGTTGATGAATGAAATAATGCCATCACAAATTTGAAAAGCCGAACAAACTAAATATCCAGACGGCAGGTTGCATAGATCCGAGATCAGGAATTCTCTTCAGGACGCACAGGTAAAAAAGCGCAAGATAGTTTCTTCCTTCCAAGTCAACCAGTAGGACAACTAGTAGCAGACAACTAACAAGTTAGTCACGTTAGTCACACTTGGAGATTCATTTGTAAAATTTGATAGTTCCTTCTGACAGGGTTCTGTGAAGCCGATTACTGAACATCTACCGCAGCGGCCACCCCACGAATAGTGGGCGAACAAAATAGATCTATGGATGCAAAAACCATACTTGTGAGTTTTTCATGTTCAGCAAGTTTATTTTTCTGTTGCAGCTGTTTTTATTAATATTTCGCATTATGCACACCAACACTTAAGAGATTCTTTTCTGTTTCTAATTTAAAAGCCCTGCGTTCAAAATCATACACGTAGTTGCTCAAGTTAGATATTTTTTGTTTATATTTTTTCGTGAGTATATTGTTTTGTTGCTGTCTAATGTGTAAGTTTGTACATGTATTCGATCATTTAGTTGTTCTGTCATAGCTGATGTATAAAATTGGATGTTTATTAATATGCAGTGACAATGTGAGACTTCGATTACCAGCAGATCGAATAATATTTTCGATGTTTCATCGTGTGGATAATATAACCGATATTCAATTAATGCATAATATCAATAATAAGAGAAACAATGCTTCATCAATAATAATTTTCAAACAATTGAAGCACATTTTCAGCTAATGCGTTACAACCGCCATTTATAGCAAATTTGAATAATTTTATATTAGGAGTTGTGAATCCATGAGCTGAGAGTAATTTAACTCCAATACAATTCAGTGTTTTGGAAGAAATAACCTCATCCGTAACTCTGTTTCTTTCGTTATTTTGTTTATTTTTCTCTTTTGAAAATATTCGGATTTCGTTTCAAGTAGCTTCTCTTTTACACTATTCTTTCAGTTGCTGCTGAATAATTTTGTGTGGATCGATTTGTAATTCTTAATACAAAATTCCTTTGATTCGCTATAAATGTCGGTAGGGTATTGACAGAAAATTTGCTTTGTTTAGTTTGTAATCATTACTGAATCATCATGATCACCAACGTCACCGTCCTCGTTATTTGGACACGCAAAAGAATACTTAGCGGCATTTCGTCCTTCTTTAACTGATGAATTAAAACTGCATGGAGATCAAATTTTCATTTGAATCTTTCTGGGCCAATAAAATTAAAAGGTCCTAATCAAGCCCTACCGTCAAAGGAATTGAGTTGATTCCTCATCCGAAATTTCAGGACCTTCTATCACTTGTAGAAAGGTTTAGCATATTGTGGTTGCTACAAATATTAGTTTTGATATTACCAACTAATTAGCTAGCCCTGAGTCAACATTTACAATTGCAACTATTGCTGCCGTTATTTTTGTTGTTGTTGTTGTTGTTGTTGTATTAAGACACACAGCTTATTTTGCTGGGTATGATAAACAGCGTCAGCTGACCACAGGCAGTAGACTAAGGAGACACTTGTTTGAATGGTAATGCAACAAGAACCCTGCGAAGAATTCTTGTACGTTTCCGTCTAACACACAAACGTATTTCTAGATCATATTTAACCCCGCATGTATTCTTCTTTTCCACCATTGAACTTATCCCGTTATATTGCTTTTTCTTGACATCAACACCCAAATTTTCTGCTACAGATATACTTGCTGCCTTGACCAAATTATTTGTTTCTGTAATGTACTTTGTTTTGATGTATTTCAGAATTTCATTGACATTTTTCGGTTTCTGGTTCAATATCCACCGTTCAACCTTTTTAGTGCTGCAAATAATGTCGCTATCGTTCTCCAGTAGCATTGCCTTCATTCTGTCGTAGATTGCTTTTTACCCATATTTCCTGTCACCATTAGTTTTATTATCTTCTTCCAGACCATCTATATATCACTCATCAAGCGAGCTATCACGTTCATTTCTTGTTGTTTATTAGAGATCTCTGTTTACTGCTATGAGATTACTTTTATCAGTTAGAACATGTTTTTTCATCGTATCCTCTGATGCTGTTTTCCAAACATTATGATTATTATTGTTATTTTCATGGTCAATGAAATAGATAGCTATATTCATACTTAAGTGCTGGGTTCGATACAATTTCTTTCGCCCGAGAAAGAATTAGTTTCAAATGTGCTTTTTTTAATTAAATATTCTTCTTAGATTTAAGAGGTTCTAAAATGATTGTAGAATATTAGAGAAATTGGAAAAAATCTTACTTACACGTTTCAACTTTATCACATATTTCAACATCTTTGTTCAAACATGAGATTACTTTTATCAGTTAGAACTGTGTTTTCATCGTATCCTCTGATGCTGTTTTCCAAACATTATGATTATTATTGTTAAACATTATGTTTCCATTAACTTTAATATAGTAACCTGATGTGGAACGGTATTAAAGGTAACACACTTGTATTGTATTGTCTGCAATATAACGTTATTATTACATTCATAATAAATTTCTAATTGCACTTATGATTGCAATATACATATCAAGGAAACTTGATATTATTTCGTTAATATTACGAAACAATATTATGTCGTTTCCTTATATTATTGTGGTAAAGGTTCCTTTCTACGACCACACTCCAAATACAAAATCATAACCCGATCTTGCAATCTAGAAGGTCTTAGCAAACATCCAATCTGCTTTCACCGGGGAACTCATCGCACATTACCGCTTGATGTCCAACGTATTAATAACCTAGCAAAGCTGTAATTATTTTGATAGATTCTTTAGAGTCTTGCAACAATTTGAATTCACGTCTATACAAAGTTTCTTTTACAACAAACATCTCAGTCTACCGTTATCCAAAGTGAACGTAGGCATCACCAACTTCTAGGACAGGCAACAAGTTGGACACTTTCAAAACTAATAGCATTAGCATATGTTGTTCATAAAATAACTAATAATTCGTGATTAGATAGATCTATCCCGATTGAACAGCAAAATATGTTATACGGAATTATATTTATCGTAATAATCACTTGGTAACGATCTTATCATCTGAACGATATTTCAGCTGAGTAAATATTATATATAATCGAACCTAAGGCATTCTTTCTAGTGTCCTTCTGCTCCTGATAAGCGTTCCGTTACGTCATTAATCAACAAAACAGAAAAAAAGAAATACAGTCTCCTTCAATTCAACACAAAATATGTGCGTAGTTAGATAATCATTAATATATTATACAAACATAAATATTAACATAAACAGCCATTGGGGAAAGCCCTGAAATTCCGCATAACTCAGGCATTTATCCTTAATTTACATACGAAACTAAAACGAAAATAATAAGATATTTTAATTAAATCTCTAAGCTATGCGCTAATTAGATTGTTCTCAATATTTTATTTTCGTTTATAAGAGTTCATTTTATTTCTCTATTTTTAATATAGATCTAAAGTTTTTTTTTATTAATACTGTGATATTAAAATCTAATTTATCGCAAAACAAAATTAATAAATCATTTTGTTGCACAGATGTTTTTAACTAAATATCGAAATGTCGTATAACGATATACATCTAGTTAAAAGATAGACAGGTAGAATAAGTCTCATATTTATCATTTGTATTTTCAATGCAATAAAAACTAAAAGCATGAACGATTTTTTGCAAACAATTTCACACATAGGGATATGCAGACAAAGATTCCCTCATAAATTTACTTGTATAGACACACTTCCAGATGAACAGGCATTTAAACCCATTTCAACTCATTTGATATATGAGCAGAATCTTTTTGTCGGAAGCTGCAGAAAACTACCTCACGCTCTGTTTTCCCTGTTTCTCACTTATACACACGAACACATACGCAGACATTCAGGCGCCCAGACCTCTGCGTATGTTTGTATCCCTGCTTGCGTATATTGTTACTTCAGCGTAAATGAAACTGTATTGTTCAACGTTAGCGACAATATCTATAGACTTCTTTTTAATGAAAATTTTAATTTACAGTTGCCATGTCGCACTTTAATGTTTACCATGGATTTCGTCAATATAATGAAATACTAAAATTTTCAGATTATACTAATCACCCAACAGTAGACTCATATTCTTTTCAGTCTGAATGAGTAATTGCTGTAGATTAATATTAAAACCAATGCTTATCTTTTGATAAATAACTCTTTCACTGTTAATCTCCTTCAAATGACACTGTCAATATGAATATAATATATACAAAAACAGAATACTACATATAGAGACCCGGAAAATTATTAAACAGAGAAATCGTAGGCAACGTATTTTTAACAGATATGATCCTATATGTCACTCAAATAGTCATTTAGTTGTTTACAGGATATATCTAAACTGTATTAATATGCATTTCCCCAATCAGTTCATAAAATGATAGTAAAAGGAATCGTCTTATGGTGATCTACAGTTTATAAAATGCATTGCCAAAAACTTTGCAGTAAGCAGTATATGCCGGAGACAAACTTTCGTTAAAAGCACTCGTATTATATCTGTGTATAACTTCAGCAACCATGATTTCTCAATAAAGACATGTTTCCTTCTACCATGAATGTTTAGCTCAACGATATCTATTGTAAATAAGATTCACATAGCAAGTACAGGAAGTTTACGGATGTTCGATTTAAAAAGGATTCTTTGATCATCAGTATACATTCAGGTACTCAGAAAGGTGTTTAAACATATACATATATGTCTTTAATTTCAAAATTTTGAGCGAACAGAATTGTGAAATTTCTGAAAATGTTTCTTCAAATCATTAATTACTGATGCAATTTAATCATCACATACATCGAAGGTCCGCAATTGATTCTCAGCAACAGACCTAATGTAACTTCTGTAATCCTGCATAGTCTGCCGAAAGTTGCTGGTACTTCCAAAGGACCATTTATCATGTTGCCTGACATAGTTCTTTAACAGTATTGTTATTTAGTATTTGACTCTAACGGTGGCCTCCTAGCGAAGTAGTGTTTTTAACGTTTAAATGTATGGGCATGTAACATCCCTAGACATAACATACATTGGGGACACTTAATCTCACTGCATAATTTCACAGACACAAATATACAGGCAATCATAGATAAACAAATACGTATATACAAGTATATACACACTTATATCATACATACTCATATAATTATTGACATAATGTTGGTAAATATCTGTGTCAAACACAAAATGCACTGAATTTGTAGGAAAAAAGTGAGTAACAAATATTTTGGAAATGCAATCGCTGAAGTCCAAAGTATGTGAAAATATTAAAACATAAACAAATGTTTCATAGTTCTTCGTATTTAAATTGTAGTGACGAAAATATGTTTATTTTTTGTTAGTCACAAGATCCTTCTATATAGTCGTACAAAAAAATCAAACATAAACGTATATCTAATTGTATGCTCATGTGGGGAGGTGCAGGAAAGTAACTATCCAATTTCTATCGTTATTTATATATGCGCAAGCGAGTGAGTGTGCGTGTGTGTGCGCGCGCTTACACACGAACCCTCACGAACTCATATTCACATATAGATAACGCTAAAAGTTGTGTGCTTCCACACACACACACTTATATGTATATATATATACATATACACGCATACGCATGTACATACATTCATATATGTATATATATATATATATATATATATAT
>NC_068986.1:111547346-111549514 GCF_001194135.2 Octopus bimaculoides
GTGTGTGTGTGTGTGTGTGTGTGTGTGTGTATGTGTGTGTGTGTGTGTGTGTGTGTGTGTGTGTGTGTGTGTAAGACCTCTTGCAAAATTGATAAAATGATGGCTATTGAAATTCTCTCACTTGGGGAATACTAAAAATTACTCCTTAAATTCTAACACCCCAAACAATGAAATAGAAATAATTGCTTGAATAAATTTCTGTTTGTTTATATTACTCTCCGACTATAAATTAGAAATGTTAAAATAGAATTCTGGCTTCGTTCACTAGATTTGGTGCATCAGTTTTTACTGCAACCTGCCAAATATTGTGGCTGCCAAATAGGTGTATTGTCAATAAGTAAATCTGTCTTCCTTGTCTAGCTGCAGTCTAATATATACATGTGTACGCACATATAAACACGTGGACATACACACACAGACTTGATAAAACGTGCATACATACACATATGTGTGTGTGTGCGTGTGTGTATGTGCGTGCATTAGTGTATACCTATACAGAAACTTAATTAGACCGTACGGACTACTAATTCATATATACATGTGCGTTATTTTAATGTATGTATATATATATATATGTATATACATATGTATGTGTGAATATATATATACGTATATATATAAATGTATATATATATATATATATATATATATATATATGTGTGTGTGTGTGTGTGTGTGGGTGTGTGTGTACATACATATAAATAGTATGTACGCGTATATAATATAATAGTAACGAATGTTTGCGAAAATGCATATATTTTGTAATGCAATATAGATAATCTTCAGAATCAGTGATAATACTTCAAACGTTTGTTTAAAAATTTGGAGAATTCTTTTGTCAAAAATGTATTACATGTAGGAATTTTTCCCATTTTCAATTGCTGAGATACTAATGCTCTTTAAAAATAAAAATAGATAAATTAAAGGAAAGATATACACTCTGCAGGTGCATCCTAAACTAATATTGTTTTCCATTTATAGAAAATAACTTACTATATTAAGTCTTTAATTTAGTATAACTTATTTTTTCCTGATGTTATGTCATGCTGATGACTAGAAACTAGAATGAAATGGCACAATTCACGTTTGACCATCTCTAAACATTTTAAGACCTTTGTTACGTGTTAGGAAAAGGAAATAAAAAGGAATTTTTTTTCGTGTTATTGTAACTTAAAGTTGTTTCAGGTTTTCATTGCCTACGATGTACCTCGTATTATATCGGACTGATGGGGAATAGTTCATTTTTCCAGAAGATGAGCTTATGTGAATGTTTATGAGTTAATGTTTACATTTCAGGCCCCAAAGGTTCCATTTCTTAAGAAAATAGAATAGATGTAAATTAAATTGAAATAATTGTGTTCACATTATATGAAGGCATCGTTATATCAATCACATTGACGTTTCGCATGATTTGATAAAACCAGTTATCGGATTCTTTTCTGTATTGTTGCTTCTTAAGGGAATGGTTAAATAAAAGGCCAGCAATTGGTCTGGTACGGTTTCAGGTGAAACATCGGAAACGAATATTCTTTGCAGTTACTTTTAGCTATATATTCATAGCAGTTGCTACTTTACTATCTATGATCAACTAAAGAGTATCCAAAAGGTAATGCGAGAATAAAAAAAAAACTTACTTATATAACAAACTGAATTTGCTGCGTATGCATATTTGCATGCATGGATGTGTGCACGTATGTTGTTCACTATGCACTATATATCAACCCTACTTGAAGGCAGCGAGGAAAAGGTTGGGTGAAGCATCATTATTAGGGTTCACGTAACTAATATTCTGTCACCTGTTGCATGAGGTGGCCATTGTTTCTAACTGAACTTAGAAACTATGAGAATATGTCTGTGAGGCTCGAAATCCATGAATAGATAGATAAAATGAAAGACAGTACTTTATGTCGCTTGTGTATATGTGGAAGTGTATGATGATATACACACATATATGTATGTGTGTGTGTGTGTGTGGTGTATGTATATGTGTGTGTGGTGTGTGTGATGTGTGTGTGTGTGTGTGTGGTGTATGTATATGTGTGTGTGGTGTGTGTGTGTGTGGTGTATGTATATATGTGTGTGGTGTGTGTGATGTGTGTGATGTGTGTGTGTGTGTGTGTGGTGTATGTATAGGTGTGTGTGGTGGGTGTGTGTGGTGTGTGTGTGTG
>NC_068986.1:111549524-111550415 GCF_001194135.2 Octopus bimaculoides
TGTGTGTGTGGTGTATGTATAGGTGTGTGTGGTGGGTGTGTGTGGTGTGTGTGTGTGTGTGTGTGTGTGTGTGTGTACAAGGTGAAGGCGCGTGGCTTAGTGGTTCGAGTATTCGGCTCCCGATCGTAAGGTCGTGATTTCAGTTCCCGGCGACGCTCTGTGTATTTAAGCAAGACACTTTATTTCACGTTGCATCAGTCCACTCAGCTGCCGAAAATGAGTAGTAAATGTATTTTAAAGGGCCAGCCTTGTCACACTATGTGTCACGCTGAATATCCCTGAGAACTACGTTAAGTGTACATGTGACTGTGGAGTGCTCAGCCATTTGCACGTTAATTTCACGAGCAAGCTGTTCCCTTGATTATATCAGCTAAGACACTCGTCGTCGTAATCGACAGAGTGCTCGAGGTTATAAATTGAATATTAATTTAATTAACTTCAATTTAAAACCAATGCCCTAGCATATAAGAAAATTTTTAAATTCAGAAAAATTGTATTACATGCGTATAAGAAGAGATGACCACTAAGTGGATATCCGATATGCTAGAAAAAGATTATCTACGATCTAACCACAAAGAAAAGAATGTTCTCCAGAAAAATATCAGCAAGCACTAGAAAATAAGCGGGCAAGACATGAAAATATACAAAATAAAGAATTAATCGTAGACCGGGTTTCGCCATTAACGCTTTTACTTGCGTAAAATCATCCGTTACGTTTAATTCTTTATTTTGTATCTTTTCATTTGTCTAGCCCGCTTATGTTCTGGTGTTTGCTGAATTTTTTTCTGGAGAACATTCCTTTCTTCGTGGTTAGACCGAAAATGATCTTTTTGTAGCATATGGGATGTCCACTTAGTGATCATCCCTTCTTATACGTATATATATATATAT
>NC_068986.1:111551159-111558293 GCF_001194135.2 Octopus bimaculoides
TATTTATATATATATATATATATATTTGATATTTGCTCGGCACTGGTATAAATATACGCAGCCACGTTGTTCTTCCTTCGAAATTGCAATGAACTATCAATCGACCTTAAGAAACTGCATTATTAACGGCACTGACGTTTTAGTACGTTTGATAGAAAATTAGAAGAAAGATGTTTAACACTTTGTCTTCCTAAATCTTTAAGGATTTAGTCAGTTTATTTATTTTTTTTCATTTAAAGTAATTACTCATGTTTTGTGGTGGTTCAAAATTGTTTTGTGACGCATGAAACCCGTAAGGACTTTCCATCTTGTACCTTTCATTGCGTTGTCTATTCGTCAGCTTCTTTTGATAATGTCGTAGAGCTGGTTTCGAGAAAGTATTTTCTTTCAGCTCTTGTTGGTAGATCATTAAAGAATGATTCTTTCACATAAACTTCATACTCGTCATCGCCATCGCTGTACTAGTAGCAGTAGCAGCAGCAGCAGTAGTAGCAGTAGTAGTAGTAGTAGTAGTAGTAGTAGTAGTAGTAGTAGTTGCAGTATTAGTAGCGGTGGTGGTGGTGGCGGTGGTATTAGTAGTAGTGGTTGTAGCGGCGGCGGCAGGTACAGTAGCAGCAGCAGCAGCAGTAGTAGTGGTAGCGGTGGTGGCGGTTGTAGTAGTAGTAGTGGTAGTAGTACTAGTAGTAGTAGTAGTAGTAATAGTAGTAGTACTTGGTTTTCTTGTTGCTAATGCTGCAGTAAAAGCAGCAGTAGAAGCTGAAAGCACATTATCAGTGCAGCTGCGACAAGCCTGAGAATTAAACATGGGAATTGATATTTATGCATCTGATCTGCCAACTGGACATGGTAGCGACATGGACCATCAACCCTATCACCATTACATGATATTTCTCTTATACAGCCTAACTAAACATATATTCGCTTCAGTGTGTTTCTCTAGAGGAGAGAGGGTGTTATTCAGGTATTCTCACACCGTGGAGATCAACGTAACTATTGTCACATCCATCCTGTAACGTTTGCAAATTGACAAACACAAATATAATTTGCAGGAATATAATTCATTAAGTTAGCCACTGTGGGAACGAGAAACGGTGTCGAATTTTGGCGCTTTGAAGTGAACAGAATATGCGCATCCAGGAGCAGAGAGATTAGCCATTCGAGAATACCCAAGTTACGTAGGCGCAACGTGTTTCAGTTTATAGGGGAACTAAGCATTTAGCAGTGCAGCTAGAATTAAGAGATATACCTCATATGACCTGAAGGTTCAAGTATGTGAGTGAACGAGTATATGAGAATCACTTAAGTATCAGATATGGGAGCAATATTCTATTACTGGTTTCGATTCAGCCTTGACCAATTTGCTTTCTACTACAGGAATAAACTTTAAGCTAGTTGTTATGAAATGGCAAGAATCTATTGTACTTTCTTTGCAATGATTTATCCCTCGCAAGGTGGCGCACTGGCAGACACGATAGCACGGCGGGTGAAATGCTTAGCGATATTTCGTCGGTTTTTCCGTTCTGAGCTCAAATTCAACCGAGCTTGACTTTGACATCTATCCTTTTGGGTCGATAAATTAAGTACCAGTTACGTACTGTGGAGGATCTAATCTACTGACCCCCTATCCAAATATTTCAGTCGTTGTGCCTAGAATAGAAAAGAATGTATGCCTCTCTTTTGTTATTTTGTTACTCACTGGAACTTAAATTATTCCTCGATTCCTTGCAGTATCTTTCAAACGTCTCCCAACGGATTTGCTCGTAGATGTAACTTCAGCAAATGTGCAATACAAACACTGTCACATAATCACTAGTGCAACTGTATAGACCCTTCGTTAATATGATGCATCCACTTAGGTATGTATCATACAATAAGCCACTGAGTGTAATTGCATATCACGTCAACAGTAGCCGATATAGTCTATACGCCCACTTAGAGCTTTCGTATTACAGGTGTACTCCTCTAAACATTCACACACACACACACATCACGATATACTTCATGAATCGTTGGAGCAGGAATAGGGAATATTATAGTTAGACCGTAGAATAGGCCTTATTCATTATAGCAAATTTAAAAGAGTATTCCTGATATGCGTACATATGTGTGTATGAGCGAATATAGTTGTGTGTTAATATTTGTGTACATGTGCGTGTGTATTTCCGTAGTATGCTTTTATCAGAAGAATATGTCTGCTATCTCTTAAAATATCGCCGCTGTAATTGGGAGAATATATTCGCCTATGACATATGCTAGAGTGAGCAGCTTATTTTGCGTCTGAACCTGCCTAGTAATACTCATGCGAATAATCATTAATATACACTGTATTATTTCTACAGCTCTTTTCATTTTTTTTATATACTTATTCTTTCCAGCTTAGAAATTGAAATAACGATGTGTTCTTAATTCCTTTCGATATTTTCATTACTTTCCGTCTTCTGTGGTTTTCTCATGTCTCCGATGCAACCGTTTCATATACATGACAAGATTGTGGCTATTATTGGTAGGTATACGGCTTCGTCAGTTTTAGAAATTTTACATTTTATAAGCTTTTTTAGTGAAACGTTTAACAGAGCTACCTTGCCATATACATGCCCTGGTACGTGTACGTTTGGATAATTAATACTGTTACTTTCTTCCTATAATGAAATTGTTCAAATCTAATTGCGAGGTTGAAAGTTCACAAAGATTTGGGGAACGTCATGTATATTAAGTGACCTTAGCACATATTGCAATTAAATAAACAGTTTTCTCTTTTTCCTTACTCCATCGTGCTTGCAGGCCTTGAAATATATCAAGGGTACTACATCCCCATTATAGGCCATACAAAATTATATATATTACCCTAGCAAAACAGATTTAAATACACAAATGACACAATCAGTAACAGCAGCATTGTTCCTGATTCGTGAAATTAAAGTGTTGAATTCAGTTTCATTTTATTTTACTTTTTCCGAAATGTACTAAGTTAATGGATCAGTCTTTTATGATATCCCTCATTCCCTTACACACGTATCTGCAGAATTCAATCCAGTCTTCATATATTTTCACACAGATTTAAACAACGTAGACATATGGAATATATTTATGCAGCCAAGCAAAATGAGCTTCGTAGACTTAGATTAAACCACGGACACATCCACTTGTGAAAAATGTACTCTTTTCTCATCAAATTCGACCGCACACTAGGTTAGATATATAATAGAAAGAAATGCTTCTTTCAGAGTCCCACTAACCTGCCCATCCTAAACCATGATAGAAACACTTTCACACCATTTTTAATCGAATATATATGACTTACATACGTGACCTCGATATAATTGTTTTTACAGAAACGTCATTAATTTTCTTCGAGAATATAGCATTAATTCCGTTCTTCAAGAAAAGCTTATAATGATATAGTTATATTTTCATTATATTTTACAGCTCTAAATTATTTAAATGTTCTTTTTTTTCTTAAGCGAAAAGCTTCATTAAATACTGTCATCTTTACAAACACAAACATACACATACGCACATACAAACATTCACAAATACACCGAAGCACGCACTGACATACATTCACCCACACACATTTATATACACAGATACAATCAATAAACAGAGGTGCTTATATATGCTGAGTAACCAAGGTTTGTTTGCATATATATAATTTGTATTTTTGCAATGTGAACAAATACATACAAATATTTTAATATATATGTGAGTGCGTGGGTCTATTAATATGTGTGTTTGTTTGTGTGCATGTATGTTGAAGTGTGTGTGCGCGCATGTATGTATGGAAAATAGATTTTTTTTTTTGTATCGCTATATATTATTTATAGCAATGAAACGAAACTTCAAAGAACGTCGTCACAATGCAGGATCGATCAGCTTTTTCAGAATTTCGTGTTGTATATTAATTACATATTTAATCCTCTGAGTAATGTGACATGTGTGTTTAGCTGTTCTATTTAAAAATGTATATGCACATGCACAGTGTATATATATGTATATATGTATGCATGTAAGTATCTGTATATATATAGACACACACACACAAACTACGAAGAGATATACGACAGGATCGACATGCTAAAGATGCCTCGGCGTGAGATCGAAATAGAAACCTGGCTGGTCGGAAACAGACTTCTTAACGCCATAATCATGCAAACATGTACCTATATCTACATATCAATTTTATTATCTATCATGTATTTCTGCGACTACCTATCCAGGCTTCTATTTACGTGCATGTGCACATACATAAGTACACACACACACGTACAGACACGCATGCACACACACACACGCACAGACACACACACTCACGCACACTCACACACACACATATATAGGTATATAGATAGATGTATCTAAATAGACAGACATATGTATATGTGTGTTTTGAGTTTGTATACCTGTGTCTGCATATATATATATATATATATATATATATATATATATATATATATATATATATATATATATATACGTACAACCATATCTATTAGTTTTCGTAACCTCTTGGCTAAGATTATACTACACACACATACACACGCACATGCATACACACACATTCAGCCACACGCACACACTCAATACCTGTATCGAAATATTATAAGTTCTCAGTTCGCATGATACATTTGTATAAACATATGCATATATTTAACCATAAAATTGATAGGTCTTTCTGGTAAACCTCATTGGATATTTGCAGCCTCATTATGTAAAAGATACATAAATAATACAATTTATACATATGTTATGTAAGGAATGTAAAGAGTAGCTTGATAGACATTTAAGAAGCACTGTAAATATTTAAAAGCTAAACGTACATTGACTTTTTCTTTTTTTTTTTTCCTTTTTGGGCCAGATTAAATACAGGTAAAGAGATGTCTTCTATTTAATTGGATTTTCCTGTTTAAAAATTCTCTTTTATGTTATAACTATATATGAAAGAATCTATAAATATATGTACAATTACATCATTGATATAAAACACTGTTTTACTACGATAACTGTGTGCCAATGTAAGTTTGAACTACATCAGTGTTGGCAGCTACGTGGTCTCAAAGGAAATATAAATTTGTTGAATTTACTTAAGTTTTAATATATATATAGAAATTGTTATAACCGTTTCCCGAAAAGTGTTGCTATTTTTCATGCGTTGCTATTCTTGTTCTTACTATTCCTGCTGTTTATATCCATTTTTCAGCCTTGAACCAACATACCTGCATTGAAAGGCATCTATTTTGGATAACAAAAACAAATTTCCCCAAACTGATCTATATTTTATGATAAACTATAATGTGATTTAAGGGTGATTTTGCTACTATGTTTAGCAGACCGCGTGTTAATACAGATACCTCTATATAAATGCAGCAAATATGTATTTCTCTTTTGAAGCTGTTGTTGTTGTTGATGGAGATTATTATAATAATTGTTATCAAGTGTGATCTACTTCAGTAATCGTGTCCAATTCAGTATTCACACTCACATTGACAGGTTTTCCAACTCTAACAACCACATTTTTGCGTTTGTAAGCTAATCTGTTGTCGAAATAACCTTATTTCCCTTCTAAGATAGAAGGCTATCTATGAGAGTACGTGGCTTCTATTTCTCGCAAAGCGTGCGACCAATTTCATTTCATCCCATTAGGTCTTGTTAATTACAGTGTTAAAGGGTATTGCTGATGTCATATAATCTGGATTTTCCTATTCCTTCAAGACATTGGTTAAATTCATTGTGTGACCATCCTGTCTTTGCTGGCCTGAATTGTAATTTTAAACTACATCCGGCAATATAGTAGTCGTACTTTAGAAGCAATAGAACGAAACTTGACTGCTAATTCTAGCGGGACGGAAAGCGTTTTCTTGTTGCTTTTTTTTATATTCCTGTTGTTATTTATCTCCAACTCAACTTTAGAGTGCACCATCTAGTCTTTCCTGTTGCACATTTACAAAATTAAGTATTACGTTTAAAAGATTTTACTGTTATTTCTAGCATATTAGAAAACGTTTGCTGGTTTAAATCCATTGTGTTATTTAAAATCTCTTGGAATATTATCAGTTCGATATTGCATAACCAATAATAAGAGAGATCTTCAAGGAATAAAAATACCAAAATAATTTCCATTTACGTAAACAACAGAATCAATTCCCATTGATTAGTAACAAGTCAGCTAGGTCATTGAACAGAAATCGAATTCTGATTGATAGAATAGTCCTAGTAAAAACAGGTTCATAAAATTATCGAAAACACAATCTCTTAAATCTGGAACTAAACAATATATGCCGAAATGATAATGAAACTTTTGCTTATAGGTGTTCATCATTTTAAATTTAGTGAAAATTTCTGATCTGGAAATCCGAGGTGGGGTGTATTTCTTGGGTGTTAAAGCGATATATGATCTATTACTACGGATGTTTCTACGGTTTTCGAATTCTAGACGTCTTATTAAAACCTGCTTTGACAACATCTCCGATGCATGAAACTATTAGTAGCTCCTCGACGTGTATACTCGACGAAAATTTCAAGACAGAATGGAAAGGAACAATTCTGTGATTAGACCTCTGTGGTAGCATATATATCACGACGTAGATTTTATGTACAAACTCTTTCCAGCCATATCGTGTTACATTCATATATATATATATATATATATATATATACATATATATATGCTGCCGCATTGGTCTACTCTCAGAATTGTTTCTTTCCATTTTGTTATATGCTCGTCTGGTTATGGAATAACCAGGCAAGCATATAACAGCATAACTTAGGATCTTTAGTGAGACACAACTTTATGTGTCGATGTACCTGATGAGATGAGACTCAGACTGCAAAATGGTGATAACACAATATGTTGAATGGAGTCCCACCCATAAGGAACATTAGCAGGATGGGTCGAAATGACTGTTGTACAAAATAAAGACTAATACCAAATCCATCTTTTGAATGCTTAAGAAATTATTATTATTATTTCAACTAACACTGAAGTAGTTCCTGAAGTAGATCCAACGGAAATATACCCCGACTGCGGATGACACTTACCAAATAACCCAAACTGAGTCAGTGCTCTACTAAACACGTCAACTCAACTAATCAACGGATACCCATTAGTCCAAAATATTACCTATGTATATATATATA
>NC_068986.1:111558617-111564249 GCF_001194135.2 Octopus bimaculoides
TATATATATATATATATATATGCTAGGTGCAGATGTGGCTGTCTGGCAAGATGATTGCTTCCCAACCACATGCTTCCGGGTTCAATCCCACTGCGTGACTCTTTGGGCAAGTATCTTCTACTATAGCCTCGGGCTGACTAAAGTCATGTGAGTGGATTTAGTAGACCGAAACCGAAGGGACCCTGTCGTACACACACACACACACACACGCACACACACACACACACACACACACACACACACACATGTATATATATATATATGTGTGTGCGTGTGTGTTTGTGTGTGTGTTTGTGTGTGTATTTGTGTGTCTGTATTTGTTCACACACGATGTTGGTGTGTTTACGTCCACATAACTTAGCGTTTCGACAATGTGAAGCCGATAAAATAAGTACTAGGCTTACAAAGAACACGTCCTGGGGTCGATTTGTCTGACTAAAGGTGGTGCTCCAGCGTAGCCGCAGTCAAATGACTAAAGCAAGAAAAAGGATCAAATAATATATGAATATTATCTGACGTACCATGTAATTCTCGCAAAAGAGGGGCTTATCCTTTGGTTCCGTTCCCATAATTGCTTCGCTAAACCATTAACAAGAATACAAAGTATGCAGCGCTTAAAACGGTTGAGGTGCAGAGAATGCCGAAATGTCTTACACAGGATCTTGTTTTTAGGAATTCCCAGTAACTTATGAATATCCAAATTGAAATAACATGAAATTAGTTACCCGATAGTCAGAATTCAAATAAAGTAGCCCCGAAAAGGGCTTTAATGCGTTGCTAGTGTATATAGAACTTAGGAGGAAATACCAATAAGGTATGTATAACAAAATCTTGAAGCACGTTACGTAATAACAGGTTAATGGGATATGAGACAATAACAATTCATAATAAATAACTCTGAAATGAGCTTTTGTGCGTTTCCAGAGAAGATAATCCTTGGGGCCGCTAGTTTTGAAATAGATTTTCAATGAATGTAGAAACAGATTGAAATTTAGTTTTACAGTAGTCATACAAATACATTTGCATGTAGATTTTAAAATAAAATAACATGTAGATTATCGATACATTTACAACACTTACAAATATTAAAGTTAAATAATAAATACTTGATGATTTGGTGAATCCTATTCAGTTTGAAGAGCTTCTTGATAAACAACATTTTTGGTCTCCCCTTGTGGAGGAATAAACAAATGATTAGGATTGCCGACTCTTGAGCATCCCACAAAATGTTGGCCATAGCAGAAAACTGGCTTCACAAGGTCTAAACCTAACACATCTACGGACTGCACCTATGCCTTGACAATGCTCATTGGAACGCTCAGTTTCAACGGGAATAGTAGGCACTTTTATTGGTAAGACATATCCAAGGGAATAAGTGGAATTCTATAAATGAATTCAGGCTCACACCTTGCTTTAGCAGTCAATTTTTTTGTCTCCAAAACTGTTGGCATCGTCTTCTTCTTCTAAGTCGTGTGTCATTGCAAGCCTTTTGTGGATCGAGGTTTAGAAGCAGCATAACTGATACACCAATCTTGAGGTGGAATTTGTGAGGCGGTATGCCGGGCGGTGTTAGACTATTCAAGAATTCAACTGAATAATTCACAGATTCATCGGTGTTGAGTAGAGTGTCAATGGAATTGTAGATGTGACGCTCACCTGGCAACTGTTCCAGAAGTGTAAAGTTCAAATCATCAACTTTCACATTCTTTGGAGATAAAATGGCACGAGTTTTCAGCCAGTTGTGATCTGTAAACAGATTTCTCAGGTTAGGAAATAGTTCATTAGTTCCTTTAACTTAGATATCATATGTCCAAACGGCAAACTTATCAGCCCATCCTTCTCACCAACCGAAGTGCTATTACCGACATCCAACAGTTGCTTTGAAAAGGTTCTATCTGCATCACTTAGCTGCACTCTTATGTTGGTTGTGAGTTTTAGCTTTTGTGCACTGCTACATAGGTAGGACGACATTATGCTGGCAGTTGCCTCATCAGCTCTTGTCCCCTTTGGAACCACGAGAAGAGTTTGTATAAGGTCTCCTGCAAGCAAGACTGTGGTAACTCTTATAAGCCTGGTGCTGTATCTCAGATCCCGAAGGGCCATGTCAAGAGCTTCAAAGGAAACCTTATAGCTCATTGTCGCTTCAGCCCAGTTGATCAACCTGCATTCACTCAAAAGTTTGCCTTTTATAGAACCACGACTGATGTTGCAGTTTGTCGTCTCTTTCTTTGACAGGTTCAAAGTGAGTTTGAGACAGGAATGAGCTGTGTTTCATTTGACGCAGTTTAGCCAGAAGTAGGTTGAAGATAAAAGTCTTGCCAGTTCCACCTGGAGCATCTAGAAAGAAAAACCTCCTCTTTCACTTTCAATGCTCGAAGTAATGGTGTTATAAACGCCCAGTTGGTCCTCCATCAGTTTGTGTTATTTATCAGCTATATTTGCCATCATTTCCTCGATGCCGTATCTGATTTCTCCCAGTTACCCAATTGCGAGATTGTTTGCCGTCTGCCCCGGTCGCAGCAGACATTGTGTGGCAATGCCTTGACTGCCCATAGCTTGCACTAGGATGACCAGGTCAACTAACACCTCATAGTAAATATCGATATCGAACGTGGCAATTTTCGTTGAGGTTTGCCTTGCATTCCTTTGTAAGATAGCCTCTGTCATCAGCATGACACAGAAGTGCTGGTAAGTAACAAACATAGTATTAAATTGGAGCTCGTTCGATATTTTCTTATGTGTCGAAAAGCGTATAAAAGGAAAAATCTCCGAGATATATAAATATTCCAGTAATGTTCTCACATATTTTCAAACAATTTTCATTCACACCAACACAGAAAATATGAATACACACGTACAAGCATGTGTTCGTATGGTTTTACATGTATATATATATATATATATATGTGTGTGTGTGTGTGTGTGTGTGTGTGTGTGTGTGTGTGTGTGTGTGTGTGTGTGTATGTGTGTGTGTCTGTGTTCGCGTGTGTGTGTGTTCGCGTGTGTGTGTGTTTGGAACACTATTCCCCGAGTGGTTTTACATCACATGCGTTTCGGCCCTAGTGTAGGGATATTCTTCGATTGAAGATTCTGATAGACAGCGATCAATATGAAGCAGGCATGTCTTTTATCTGCATTCCATATCCTGACGATTCATTCCTCATAGATTGTAAAATATTTTTTATCGTTTTCATACACATATAAACATTTGTGGCCGCGCACGCGCCTGTGTGAGCTTATATGTGTGTATGATTGTGTGTGTATATTTTTATACATATTCATTATTACATACCTACTTTTATTTGAATAGGCATACGTATACATATATGCATGCATTTGTCTTTATAAATGGTAATATGCTAACACATAATACTACGATATCTTTACTTAATCCAAAATAAGTTTACCTTTGCAATAAATTTCATAAACATTTAAACATTATGCGTATAAAGAAACGGACATTCTTACGCATCTACATAAACACACATTTACCCATAAATAAGTATTCATATGCGTATTTGTAGACATAGATGTACATACCTGCATATTTACATATATATCCCTCGTGCGTGCATTCAAACACAAATATGCGTAATTGAATACACATACACGGATACACACACACGCCCACACACACACACAAGCACACACGCACACACACACACGCGCACACACACATACAAGCACACACACACATACACACAAGCACACACACAGACACACACACAGACACACACACACACACACACACACACACACACATTCGTTAATAACATATATGGTCTTTATATTCAAACATTTAATTTCTATATTATACACTCACTATTGACCAGAAACTTTTCATGTGTCACCAAAAAATTCAAAGACTCATTAACTAGGTAATAGCGTGTGTGTATTGGAATGTGTATTCTGTCTATAGAATTTTAGAGTCATAACTGCCAATTAATGTCAACGCACGGTTTCATATTAATAATCTAGGACAGGGGAGATAAAACAGTAAACTACCAATTATTGGTCATGGCAAAGTAAGGCTCGGTCTCTTTACAACCCGAGGCCTGAAACGCCACATCTAGCGTTATGACTCTTCTTTTTCTTATAAAATCCAGAACGATTCATATTGATGGAATGTCTCATTAAACAAATTAACAGAACACGAACCTGATGCAGTATTTCCAGGTGCTTATGTACCTACAATTCTATTTCTCCATTGATATGTGTCCGTGATTATTGTAATGCTATTATTTGGCTTTATTATTATTTTACTTCAATAAATCTTGAAGGTCATTAGCCAGAATCCAGTCGGTGGTATTAAATAAAATTTATCAGACAAAAATAACAACAACGGCATCAAAAATAATACTAATAATATATGCATGAGTATATATGCAAGATCTATATGAAAAGCTGTAAACACTATTTCCAACATGCTCCTATAATGATTTTGAGGATATATGCACATATTATTTGGAAAACCGACTTCAGGAATACTTCTGTAAAACATTTGTAAAATGTACGTTATCAGACATATGGATCTGGAGCAAGTACAAAATATGTGCACAAAAATGGAAATTAGCCATTATTGATCCCTAAGTTCTTTTTATTATTCCCTTTCTGTTTATTTCCTCGTGTTCCTTTCTGTTGAAAAGCATAGTCTCGAAGCGTAACAGACTTTCTCACTTATCTGAGCCTCAAACTAATATACCTGATTGTTGTTTATACACTTGTCTTCGTCTTTTGTTTTTCTGTAAATTTCAACTATATGTATATATGAGTGTGTGTGTGTGTGCGCGCGTGTGTGTCTGTAAATATTCTGAGCATTACTTGTAATTGTGAATCGTTGTAGAAAATATGAGTATTAGGAGCAGCGGTAAATATATTAAGGTCCCGTTGACTGTCTCCTCATTTATTTCAATTATCAATTTAGGGCCATTACCTGTTAATGATACATCATCAGTTCTGTCACCTTTCAGAAGGATAAACTCAGGATTTCGAAAAGTATTACAGGTTTGTGTAAACAATAGCAGTTACTACCTACATAGTAATATTTTCAGTTGAATTTAGGGGACTATTGATCCAATAAGGATTTCTCGTACGACTCTTCTATAAAGAAAATTTATATTCAATGATTTCTGCTTTTGTTGTTAATACGTTTTTGTTGTTAAAACAAAACAAATATAATCAAAATTTTGTCAAACACTTGATCATTTCTTCGGAATCACCACAGGCAAAGCGTCTTCATTTTCAAATATAAATAGATGGCTAAATTTTATACAACATCGTTTGTGTATATATACATATAAATATTCATGCACGTCTCTCACGTTTTCACGATCTACCTCTCTTTCTCTCTCCCTCTCTCACTCTCTCTCTCTCTCTCTCACACACACTCTTTCTATGTATATACGCACAGACACATTCACACACTCTCATACACCCGTGTACATACACACATTTACATTTAAACAAAAACACAAAAACACACTCGTATAAATATTCGCCATGACGAACCGGTGAAATCTACAAGTTTTTCCATTCTGTCTGTCTGTCAACATGTCTGTCTGTCTGTCTGTCTCTCTCTCTCTCTCCCTATCTCTCTCTCTCTCTCTCTCTCTCTCTCTCTCTCTCTCTCTCT
>NC_068986.1:111564600-111565085 GCF_001194135.2 Octopus bimaculoides
TCTCTCTCTCTCTCTCTCTCTCTCTCTCTCTCTACATATATATATATATATATATATATATGAACAGGAGTGGCTGTGTGGTAAATAGCTTGCTTACCAACCACATGGTCCTGGGTTCAGTACCACTTTGTGGCACCTTGGTTAAGTGTCTTCTACTATAGCCTCGGACCGACCAAAGCTTCGTGAGTGGATTTGGTAGACGGAAACTGGAAGAAGCCCATCGTATATGTATATGTTTGTGTGTGTGTATATATGTTTGTGCGTCTGTATTTGTCCCCCTAACATCGCTTGACAACGGATGCTGGTGCGTTTACGTCCTCATAACTTAATGGTTCGGCAAAAGAGTCCGATAGAATAAGTATTGCGCTTACAAACACTAAGATCTTGGATTGATTTGCTCAACAAAAGGCGGCGCTCCTGCATGGCCGCAATAAAATGACTAAAACAAGCAAAAGAATACAAGAATAAATGAATATATATACATA
>NC_068986.1:111565559-111567167 GCF_001194135.2 Octopus bimaculoides
TATATATATATATATATATGGGAGAATTTACGAAAAAAACAACAGACGATGATAGGTGGTGTAAACAACAAATGGATGTATTAGTTTAACGCTCTGGAATAGAGAAAGTCTTTGACGTTTCGAACCTACGCTCTTCAACTGAAAGGCACACAGAAAGAAACAAGGAGAAAACAGAAAATATATCTAGACATATACAATTTTTTCCTTTTAGCTTCAGTGAAAGGATCGCGGCCATGCTGTGTTATTGCCATTTTGTTTTGCTAAACATTCACTAAACCTCCTCCGATATGTGACATTTGGTGGATAAGGGAGTTTAATGCTGCTGCCCTGATCTGTGTTTCATGTCTAGAATTTGTTTCATCAGGAACTCTTGACGGAACTAGAGCTAGTTTTGTTTTGAAAACGCCTCAGTCAACAATGGATGTATGCCAGGTTTTGAGGGAGGATATTGAAGAGTCGTGCGCTTTTGAAGCCCAAGCTCTTCCAGTATCTGATAGCAATGTCAGGACCTATATATATATATGACCAAATAATATATAAACAGCCAGATAGTCATTTGCCTTTTTCGCTGCATATACCTTTTTACAAATTCACTGATGAAGACCTTACATGCCGATAAACATTTTACTATTACCAATATATGATTGATAAAATCGCAGCCGTGGCCGAAGAAGGTATATGTTTTATACAGAGATCCTAACTCTGCCAATGGACAACCATTTGTTATACCTATTTATGATTCTTTGTCTATGTTTTCTTCTGTCTCTTATCTCTCATTCACTCTTTCGTTATACATGCCTACACACACACACACACACACACACATATATATATATATATATATATATACGTACATATACATGTAAATATATACATGTACACACACGCACACACACACATATATATATATGTATATATATATCTATGTACGCATACATACATGTATGCGTATGTAAATCTGTATATCTGTATCTATCTCCCTATCTTTCTATCTATCTGTATATATATATATATGTGTGTGTGTGTGTGTGTGTGTGTATACAGAGAGAGAGATGTGTGTCCGCCAACGTGTGGGTGTGTATGTGTAAGAGATTCCAAAATAGAGAGCCGCAGGAAAAATATAAGTGGCAAGTCATAATCACCATTATTTTCAAAATTATGGTATTTTTACTCTCAATTTTACTATGGTAATAGACCAATAATTTAGAGATAATCCGCCAGATATATCATTAGATGCTATAAAATTGTCAAATGATGTCTTGAAGTTGCGCTTCTGTTTTGACCTTAAGTAGAACAGGGTTCACATTCGCTCCCCGCATAGATTATAGCAAATATTTTGAGACCGATATTTATGGCCTATATTGCGTGTGTATGAGCGTGTATGTGTGTGTTTGTGTGTGTAAGCTTGAACAAACTGATACATAAATATATAGATGCATAAATGCACACATAGGTACAAACATAAATGCACACATCAACACATACACACACATGTATATGTACAAAGATATCTATATATAGACAGACATAGATTTAAAAAAAAAATGCCCTGTGTGAATGTGTACACGTATAATATACTTATGCATATATATATATATATATATATAT
>NC_068986.1:111568017-111571118 GCF_001194135.2 Octopus bimaculoides
ATGTATGAATATGCATATGTTTATATGTGTGAGAGTGCAAGTGTTGGTATCTATTCCAAGCGAATTTGCAATTCTAAATATTCTCATTGAATGTCTTTTAAAGTTTCCATTTGAAGCATCTCGCTGCTATCTATATTTTTTTTTTCTATTCTAGGCACAAGGCCCACACTTTTTGGGGAGGGGGATAGTCGATAAGAACGACTCCAGTACGCAGCTGGTATTTAATTTATCGACCCCGAAAGGAGGAAATGCAAAGTCAACTTCGTTGGAATTTGAACTCAGACAGACGAAACACTCGAAAACTTATCGCCCGGCGTTTTAACGATTCTGCCAGCTCGCCGCTGTTTACATTGACTGAGTTTTATTGTTATCTGTTTTCCGTTCTCACCTCCTCGTTATGAGGATTGGCATTCGAGATTCCATGCTTAATATGCCCTGCTTAAAATATGTAATTGCCGAGCAACATGTAGGGCTTTTTACCTTAGAGAAACAGCCTTAAATATCCGTACTTCCCAAAGAAACGACAAACGGCTGTTAGACGTATAATCCCACAGGTTAACTAATGCAAATATTTCGATCATATTTACTCATCTATTATATTATGTTTAATCCTTTATTATGGTTGATATTCTAATTGCTGCATCAATTGCCATCATTGTTGTTGGACCACTTTGACCGGTGACGTTGATAAATGCTTCGATTGAACATAAAAGATCAACGGCTGCAGCAGAAGCGAGAGCTGCGCTGAAAATCTAAAATCATGTAGGAAAATTTCTGGTACTTTTTCAGAAGACTAAGAAAAATACAAAGTTGTTATGTTGCAAATTTTCAGGCATGGCTGTGCTGCATCTTGGACTTCTAAGTGTATTTGGTACACAGACACCATGTGGAATTTGGAAGCCTGTGCTACATGTGTGTCTATGTCTGTGTGTGTCTATGTTTGAGTTTTTCTATACATGTTTACCTGTGCCTACGTTTTGCGTCGGCCATACCACAACTTCAGAACTGGTGTTGGTTCATTGATGTTCTTATAAATTAGTGATTCTGCAACAGAGAACAATAAACTACGCATGGGACATAAGAATAAGAACTCGTGGCGATTTATTCGATTAAAACCCTTGAGGGCAGTGCTCCAGCGTGGACGCACAGCACAAGCTAAAAACAGTATAAGATAAAAGGTAATTGCGTGGTGATTCTTCTATTATTATTGTTTTTGAAGAACACAAGCATTATTGTATTCTAGTTTAATGATTGTTCCTTGCTCGGTTGCAATTGGCGTACCGCTCGGGGGTCACTGGGTGTTTGTGCTGTGCGCAGGGCTAGAGTATTTGCTGTGTAGATATGTTAATGCTGTATGTATGAGCAGCTAGAAAGACAACATCAACTAATATAAAAAAAAGAAGAAATCTCAGCAATTTAGATGGTTCTATTCCCTATCGGCACAACATTTTCCTAATCTAAATTGTATATCAGTTTTTTTCGAAATGCCGTTGTGTAAAACTTGTATGTAGACCGAATTTAGTCAACGCCAGTGTGTATAAAGGGTTCTACGTCGATGTAGAAGTTGTGCATAAGTCATTAATGTACATAACTTCAAGCGAGACATTGAACGTGGGTCTACTTTTTCATTAGCAAGGAACTTACGATTCGCTTTTAGGCAATCGCTATATTTTACATTATCTATTAATAACATCAAACCGACTTTCCTACTTGCTATTTCTGCTTGCAATATAAAATTTATTTTCTCATGCAGCAACTTTGCTGTATAAATACGTACGCACATAGGTGACTGTGTGTGGTGTATGTATATATGTATGTATGTAAAAATATATGTATATATATATATATATATATATATATATAAGCATGCACACATGTTTGTGTGCATATTAGTATGTGGGTGTCTGTGTTATCTCAACGCGTGACTAACAAGGTTGTGGAAAATTTTATGTGAAATACACAATAATTGTTTCACAAATTATAACAGCTATGAAGTCTTAGGTGTGAGCTCTTCCTAAAACATTCATATACCAAAAATACCGATAATCGATAAAGTAGTGATTCTACTACTACTACTAATAGTAATAATAATATCGATAGTAATAAAAATAATAATAATAATAATGCAAATGATGATGATGAAACCCTATAATCATGTTAGTAATACAAATCTATTTCTTCAACACGCATGTTCTCAACAAGTACACGCATCCTCGTGCACGGTGACGCACGGTTTCGGTTATTTATACGAACCTCGCACTTGTAAACAGCCACATTGCTCCACAAACAGACGAGTTATGGTACTTGGTGATATAATTTTATGACAGTTACGGAAAGGAAAAAATAGTGTTATGATTGTGATGATGAGATGATCACAAAGAACAAGTGGTTGATGATAATGATGGTGATGATGATGATGATGATGATGACGATGATGACGCAGGTGACGACTCGCGTTCGATGTCGTGCGTTCGTTTAAGACTAGATACGCATTATGTAACAGATACGTAAATCCCTATATTTCTATTTCCAAATCGTTTCGGAAATACGAAATTTACGGTTAATACATACCAAGGGAAAATTAGTGACATATTATTGTCTGTGCTTCACTTTTTTATTTTCCCTGAACGGGTGATTGTCACAAATTTGACTAGCGTGAACAGACCTACACAAAGGATTTGTAGGAAGCTTCCAGGACAACCGTTCAGCGAGTTCTCGTGCATTTGGTGCTCAGGGTCATCATAGATCCATGGGCTATTTGTTTGGTTAGAATTTGTCATGGAACAGGAGGACTATCGCAGGATATTAATAACATATGTCCAACGTATAATTTCTTCGCATTTCGCAGTCTTTTACATTTTCTTCTCATCTTTTATGGAAATCCGATTTCCAATGGTCATTTTCCACATGATTTTCCACACAACAATAAGAGTAGTAGTAGTAGTAGTAGTAGTAGTAGTAGTAGTAGTAGTAGAAATAATAACAATAATAAGGTGAAGAACAACAACAACAGCAAAAATAATAATACTAATGATAGTAATAATAATAATAATAATAATAATAATAATAATAATAATAATAATAATAAGACCAAAGCTTAT
>NC_068986.1:111571459-111572552 GCF_001194135.2 Octopus bimaculoides
AAAAAAAAAGGATGTGTTTATTAATTGACATGAGTATTCGTTGCGATCACAATATAGCGGCGAAAGAATTTGACAAGATCAGTAAATTTAAAGACTTGCTAATAGAAATTGAAAAAATGTGGCATCTCAAGACAACTACCGAACAAGTGATTGTAGGATCTCTAGGAATGATAAGAAAAGGTACTGAAACCTATTTGAAAATGATACGAGGCATTACGTTTCTTGGTTCAATTTCCATCGATCAAACTTTTTGAGGTTGCAAATAATGTCGCTATCGTTCTCTTATAGTCTTACATTTATTCTGTCGTAGATTGCCTTTTGTTCATCTGTCATGTCGTCATTAGTTTTATTGTCTTCTTTTAGATCATCTATATGTCTCTCATCAAGTAAACTACCACTGCTCCTTTCCTGTGCAATGGGATTACTCTTATTAGTAAGAACTGTATTTTCATTGTTATCTCTGCTGCTATTTTCCATGACCCGTCTTTCGATAGCTTCGAGTTCTACTTCTGTGAACCAGCAAGTTTTTCTTATTGCTGTAGCTTAATCACATAGCTTCTGTTCCGTGAGTTGAAACAATCCCGGTTCTCTCCAATTATCATACATACCTTGTCGGTAACCCCTAATTTGAGCGCCATTTTCATCTACCGTATTGCTCAGGTAGTTACACTTTCTGGTCCCTTTCTGGATATCGACAGGCTGGAGCCGAACCAGAATCTCTGAGCCTATCAGGTGTAACATAGTCACCATAGTTGGTTTCAGTTTCATTACCACCGTTATACACAATATTTTGTTTTTTCATTGTCACTCATATGAGGTGGCGATTATATATATATTTTTTATTGTTGTTGTTGTTGTTATTATTTATTATTATAATTATTATTATTATTATTATTATTGTTCAGTAGTTTTATTTTTATAACGTGCTTTCACTTCACTACCGAGCGCAGCTCTGTGCGCCTTGGGTATTATTATTATTATTATTATTATTAGTAGTAGTAGTAGTAGTAGTAGTAGCAGCAGCAGCAGCAGTAGTAGCAGTAGTAGTAGTAGTAGTAGTAGTAGTAGTAGTAGTAGTAGTAGTAGTAGTAGT
>NC_068986.1:111572720-111574940 GCF_001194135.2 Octopus bimaculoides
GTGTCAGCTGTTCACTACCAGTGAACTAAGGTAACACCTCTTATTTTTCGAGCACCTTCCGGAGTATTCCTGTGGTTCCAACTAGTGCTGTTTTCTACAAGTACTCCACCCTTATTGCAGCCTCTATTTGTTCCGCGTACTTCTGGAGAATTTTACTGAATTTTCCCAGGGCTCCAACAATTGTTGGTACTACTGCTACCTTATTCATCGACCACAACTGTTTTACTTCCCAAGCTAACCTGTCATATCTCTCAACTTTTCTTTCTTCCATATCACATACCTTGTTGTCAGCTGGGCATGATCCATCATAGTTTGTTTTCTTTCTCAATTAAGACAATGTCTGGCTTCCTATTTTCTATCTCATGGTCGCACTGAATCATAAAATCTCATAGGATCTTTGTATTTCTATTTTCGACGATGCTTTCAGTTGTGTGCTCGTACAAAGTTTTTGCTCTGTTAAGTCCATACTTTTTGCAAAATATCCAATGGACAAGCCTGGCTATATTGTCGTGGCGTCTCTTATATTCCTTCTGGACTAATGGCGTAATTTCTAGCTTTTCCTATTCACTTTCTTTTGCACACACACACACACACACACACACACACACACACACACACACACACACACACACACACACACACACACATACACACACACACACATATATATATGTATATATATTGTAGTTTCTTACATCTGTACAAAAGATTTATTGATGAACACTGTTGTTTATATCCGCTCTGATAAGATTGATACATTTTCCCACATTATTCTTCCACTTGGATATATTTTAATGTATCTATCGAAACACATGTCAGTGATATGGTGATATAAATGATTTAAATAACTTCTTGAGCGTTTGTCTCCATTTTAAATCATTCTTATGTTCCCCAAAACCCATCTTACTCCTCCTCCGAATTAACTCCCGCACAAATAATGTGATTGCGAATTCCTTGGGCCCTTGTGTGACATTTGACTACCTTGTAACCGTTCCTCTGGATATTTCCTTGTAAATTTACATATATATATATATATATATATATTACTATAAATACTTTATATTATATGCATTATATTCGCATTTTATGGTTTCAGGTGCATGAGTAAGTTCGTCAGGCGCTGACTGAACTTTCCATCCAGGGGGGTCACGGTTAAATAGAATAAAGGTGTGAACCGATACGTAGGTAAAACGTACCTAATGGAAGATTCCATCAAAATGAGTAAATTGATAATAAAATAAACCTCACCCTGCTTTTTGTGGTCCTTCGTGTCTATACTTCCTCTTCGAAATAATTTCCTTTTGTGGTGCTTGATATCTATACTTGCTATTCCAAATAAATCGCATGATATTTGTGCGGATATGTGGATATTTTTGGTTATGCTTGCGTGCTTATGTGTGTATGTAAGTCTGCGCATGCGTGTGCTTATTGGATATGACAATGAAAAGTAGCCAATTGCATATATTTTCCTTTCGTTAATGTGTGTGTATATGTAAATATGCCAGAAAATACGTCACAGGCAAGCGAGAAAATTATATACTAAACAGATTTGAAAATCATTTGCTGGCTTGCCCCAACTTTTCAATGCACTGCTTCTAATTCATGTGTGTGTGTGTGCGTGCGTATGTGCGCGCGCGCGTGTGTGAGGGTATGTTTGTGTATATGGTATATAGAATGATATTGACGGGCATGAATTTCATACACAGTAGTTTTACACTTTCTATATATATATGAAATTCTAAAAAAGGTTTAGGGAATATAGTCAATAACAAAATCTAATCAGAAATAATAGTACTATTTGGAAAAGTTTAAACAAGAATACACCCATATTAACAAAAGAAAGATATATGAAATCGGCTACTTTTCATTAACATAGCCAATAAGCGCACGCATGCGCAAATTTACATGCGTACATATGCACACACGCATAACCAAAATGTATCCACATATACACACAGAAACATTATAAGCTTTATTTGGAATAGCAAGTATAGACCCGAAGGACCACATTCCTAAATTAAACCTACAGAATTCATTCAAAGGAAAACACGCTGCGTGTAAACAGGACAAATTGAATCGGGACTGGGTAAATCACTGGAAATACAGAGGTGAGTGAAGGTGTTGGGGTTGGTAGAAGGAGACAATAATAATAATAATAATAATAATAATAATAATAATAATAATAATAATAATAATAATAATGATGATAATAATAATAAT
>NC_068986.1:111576334-111578861 GCF_001194135.2 Octopus bimaculoides
TATATATATATATATATATGGGTGGGGGGCAATATGTAAGTATATATGCATACACATATGTGTGTGTGTTTGTGTGTGTGTATGTCTATGTGTGTGGATTTATATGATCGGTTATGAGCGTGCTTTTGTTTGCATGTATGACTATATAAGTACACTCACCCACCACTACTTATACAGTGCATAAGAGAAAAAAAGCGCCATATGTGTATTTATATTTACAGACGTGTATTTATAAAATCACTTTTGGATGCTGTACATCATATGTATCTTCTTACGGTAAGTATTCAATGTTAGCCAAATGACAGGCATTGCCATAAATGTGACGTGGATTTGAACTAAGCAATTTTACCTCAAATACTTCTTTTCCTACTTCCTTTCACATTTTTCATAAATCACCTTCCGCTAAATCAGATTTTCTTAAGGAGTACGACAGCTAATAACTAATGGTTAATTAATCCATATGTGGGACTCTCTACAATAAGATTTATGGGACCTTAATCATAAATAATTATTTAATTTATGTAGTAGCAAAAAGGTAACTATTTAATAGCAATTGGAACTAAATCTTTTTTATATAAAAATCTGATCATGAATATATTATCAAATATAAAAATACTTTAAAATGTATGTATCGCTCATTTTACCACCCCGAAATTAGAAGAACGTACTAACTGGTTTTCAATTCCTGCTGTAACTTTACTAATTGCAGCTAATTGAAAATTATACACTAGTATTCCAGTACTCTTTACCTGGCCTACACATCTTCGAATAATCAGTGATGCACTTTCATAGGCACGGCATCAATTTCCCGGAACATTTGGTTCCAAAATCTGTTCAGGATTACCGATTCTGCCAAATCAGAAGTAGTCTTTATGATAAACACATTCTAAACAAAACAAAAGAAAAATAAATAGATGAAATACAGGTACACGTAATTTAGTGCAATGTAATGCGGATTATAAAATATCCCTAACCTTCAATGTCCGGAAAGTCGGTGGTTTATATGTGTTTCGTATATCTGTCTATTTTACAACAGTAATAGCTGTCGAACTATTGGTTGTTATATCTGGTTGATGGTTGTTAGAATATATCTCACCATTCATGCCTGGTCTAGTAGAAGATACTAACAACTGTACTGCCGAGTATCGATATGTTAACTCCTTGCTCGACACCTCTTGCATCGCCAATACACCTAGTGTTGATTCAACTGTGCTTTCTCATAGAATAATAAAAACCGTGTTCTGTGATTATTTGTCTTCTGCAATATAAACTTGGCGTTGACCTCTGAGTAGCGGCCAAACAGCTCGGGCTGAATTACAAGTAGGTGTTGAATGCAATACCGGTATTACAAAATTACTCAGAATTAAATATCGGAGGGCATGGATTCTTCGTCTCCATGAGAGAAATTTAGTTATGTATTCATCTCAGACATTGCCACAGGTTTATATATTTCAAGGAAAGTGTTATTTCTATTGATTCCATCTCGGTATATGTTTGGATCTCAGGAATTAACTATGAGAGATCTACACAATTGCTCGTCATGCTACAAATAGTAGAAAGTGTTCCATACACGATGAGATAAAATATATTATATGTATGTGACACTATTTACATTGGAAGCTGCCTTTAGAAAGTAAGAAAACCGTCACCACTCACGTTTTCTGCTTGATGAAAATTTAATTTCATTTGCACTCAGAAACTGGCGTTGAAAGACAAAGCATTATGATTTATAAACTGACTGTTAAACACTGTGGTTTGAGTTATTGAGTATAACATTTTATAAGTTATCTCTGTAGATGGTGCAGTATCTGAATCGTTATTGGTATAGGAAGCTACGTCAATCCTAAGGGACCATAAAGACTGTTGCTGTTGCTTCATGCAAACTTTAAGCACAGTCAACCAAAACTGAGCAGACAGGGTGTTGATATTTTCGTTAGTACTCACTCCACAAAGAGTGGATCTAATAATATCTCGTAGAGGGATGACTAGCGTCAGTCGTCCAACAAGAGCAGAAGTGTCACGGCTGTTTTGGACGATGGCAAACAACATGTTCTCCCAAATAATTAACAGTTGTTGTCTAGAATCAGGTCAAGCTTCACAGTGGGCACTTAGTGTTGCTTTTATTATTTGTATGTTGTTGATGATTGTGACATTTAAACTGAGCTCAGAATCAAATATATTATTGAATGCATTTCAGCCTTGAAAATTTCGTCTTTTTCCTTAAAATGAAGCATCTAGAAATACCTTCGCCAATGTGTCTCATTCTCTCCGTTAAACCAGTAAGAGATAATCGAAGAGTAACACCACTAATATGTCTAACAAGTCAACCAAATACCTAAAAATGTCTTCATCTTTTCGTCGTGTAATATGATAACTTCAGTTTGGTTTTACGACAAGAGTTAATGCTAAAATGTATTTCTACAACGAAAAGCAATCAATGTCAACGTAGTCTTCATGTATATTTACTAGGTTTCTCTCTGACTGGTAATATGTTTAATGTGTGTGTGACTTTGTCCATGTATATATA
>NC_068986.1:111579544-111580034 GCF_001194135.2 Octopus bimaculoides
GTGATGCCACACAGTGGGACTGAATCCGGAACAATGTGGTTGGTAAGCAAGCTACTTCCACAAAGCCACTCCTGCGCCTATATATATATATATATATATATATAACCACATACACATACATAGTAATAGTTTTTTCAAACAACTTGCAGACGCAAGTACTACCAGTTGAAAGCTCCAGATACCGGATGATAGCGATTTAATTGGGTCACCAGGAGAGAATGCGCGCCGTTTTGAGTCCTTCCTGTCAACAGTATCATTGTGCACCGGCTCCCCTCACTGAAATGAAGCCCTGCTTGCTAGACCTACTGGTTATCAGCATTCGATCAATATTCTTTTTTAACAAAATCCAGTGGTTTGCCTTTTCCACTATCTACATGAGAAACAGTTAACTCGACTAGATTTACCACTTTCTTTCTGTTGCACCATTGTATTATAACCGGTTTCTTCGTAACTGGAATGAGATAGAATTTTTGGCAACCTGGTAAATCTG
>NC_068986.1:111580183-111585135 GCF_001194135.2 Octopus bimaculoides
TATATATATATATATATATATATGAACAGTTAATTACTACTGTCTCATTAAGCTCGATGAAGATTAGAAATATCGATGTTTAACGATGTTTAACACATACACCACCTATACAAGGATATAGAATCATGATAAATATGTAGACGATGATCTTTAACCAATTTCAGTCTCTCTAATTTGTAAAAGGAGTAACGTATGAGAAGTAAATTTTCATTCCTTGTACTATTTATCATGTCCTTATCTTTCATGCTTTCAATGTTTCTTTGTTGAAGACTATAATTTCCTTATGGTCATATTTTAAAAAGACAATTACAAATGGATTTGTTTACTTGAGTCCTTGACGCTACGTCTTTTTGTTGGGTGCTGTGATTTGGAGAATATTACATGATTATGAATGTGGCAGATTTAACATTTTCATAGAGGTCCTATATTTCCTAGGCCATTGCATATAGGTGACGTAGGTAAAATTTAATTTAAAAGATTGAATTGTAAGGAGTGGCAAAAATAGCTATGCAGTCATGATATTGAAAAGAAGAGATGAAATTTTAAAGCGACATAAAAAGAAAAGAACATCATACATATTTTATCAGGCGGTATATATGGCTAATATAGTAAAATATCTATTTAAAATATCACTTCCTTATATATTTAATTTATCCAGAATATATCTTCACTTTTATAGAAGTAGAATTCTTAATTCAAGTATTTGGCAACTTATTGCTGACGATGTATGTAGTTGTTGTGCTTATTGTTGTTGTTGTTGTTGTTAAAGTGTATTGAAATTCGCTCTTAGATAATAAGTATGAAATCCCTTACGTCGTTACAACAATATTGCTTTTCATAAACATGGTTTAATTAAAGAATATATCAACCAGTGTAATATCATACATTCTTAAAATAACGTTTAATGTTGATTGAGGGCGAAGGAACTTTCTATTTCTAGTACATCGAACGATCACAGAGATTCCTCATGTTGATGTCGTTGGCTGGTTGCTACTCAACACCAATATGTGTTGTCATTGCGTTAAAGAAATATAGACTTTTCATTATGATATATTTAATTTGTACCGGGAAATATATTTACGAAGTCTTTGAATCAATAAGTACTGACGGTTTGTTCACTCACTACAACAAAGACATGTGAAGAACGACGAAAGAAAATAACATTAATATATATAAAATAAGTGACAATAATTTCGTAATGATACAAGCTGACTTCAAAGGTTGTGAATCGTAAGAAATGCTTAATGTTTTTTAAGTAATTAATATCTGAAGAACTAGAGTGTTTCCATGCATGTGTAAGTGTATAGTGTGTAAGTTTCAATACATCGATATTGATTTATCTATATTTCTACATCCTTTTCTTGTTCATTGTAACAGACGAAGGATGCATGTGCACGTATATGTGTGTACAGTTATACGAATACATTCGTTTCTATGTAAGAATAGACACTTGTATGATTTTGTGTACGTATGAAAAGAGAATTCTATGTAGCTGTCGTTTATTTCGTCTCTTTCTCTGTATCTCGTTTTGTTTGCCTGTATGTTCGAGAGCATATGTATGTGTGTGCGTGTTTTCTGTGTGAATTATATATGTATGTGTGCATTAATTTCAATTTAATTGTATAATCATCAATCAATTTATTTCCTTATACTACTTTCTATATAAATATATATGGATATATGTATGTATAAAGCAATTTCTCAATCCTTTCATTCTTCCGCTCTCAATCTCTTGATAATTTGCAGAGCTTTCTACCACACGTTTACATACACACACACACACACACACACACACGCACACGCACACACACGCACACACATGCATACATACATACACACATACATACATACATACATACATACATACATACATACATACATACAACTATAGCTATAGATATGGATTGGAGATTTTTGTTTTTGAAAGAAAGTAAAAATTATTCAAACATAAAGTTGTATTTACATATACTATTAAAAGTTGAAACCATTTGATTTTAATTTCTCACAATTTCATGTTAAGAATTACTCAAACGATTTCTTTCATTGACTGACAGCAGAAAAATGAGACAAACGTTACAGGATATTTGCGTTAAATTTAATGTTTATATCATTAATGTTTGCATCTGTGCGTGGGTGTGCTGGAGTGCATGGGTGCGTGAGTGTAAACTTACGCAGAAGATATACAAACAGGGAAAATTTAGCTGTCTTCTATATTGTAAAAAATGATGACTAGCTTTAATCGATTTCCGAACCTCATTGGCTTCTCGTCAGAGGCGTCTGATTAGCTTATCTGTTTTGAACAAAAAAAACTAGTAAACTGTATGGCGAACGAAAATCTATAAATCAGAACGTTCCAAATGCTGTGAGTTAATAAAATTCTGTGTTAGTAAACCGTACGAGTTAGTAAAAACACTACTGCCAAAATATCTCCAGCTTACACTTTTCATTGATGGCCTGCCTCATGCTACACAGTTGAGCAACTTTCTTACTGTTATTTTGAAACCATTCTGCTCCTAATTATTGTGTTTCATCCAGGATGTCATTAGTTCTTTTATTCATCTGCACAAAACATACGAAGATCATTGTTGGTTGCATTTAAGTTGGTATCTCTTAATGAAAATATTCTACATCGTGTATGAAAAGCAGCAATGAAGTATTGGAGCGAAAACCTTTGAGAAGTTATATCTATATCATGTTTCATAGACTTCCTTTTTTGTCTTTTCTTTTGAGAATAATACATTCATTTGCCACTTGAACAACGTCTGTGAAAATCCAGGTGTAGCAATGAGAATAATATTTGCTCTAGTATATGCAAATACATTGGAGGTATATTTGCAACAATCCTAACTCGAAGTATAAAAAGATTAGTGTACTGATTTAGATGATATCTAGAGGACATATAGAATAGATTTCATGATGAATCTGTTTCAAGCTTGGAAAAATATGTTGAGGTTTTTATATGAACTCACTATTCTAATGAATAATTGATATGAAACTTTGAAATTTGCAATGAAATCGAGTATGACAAATGGAAAGTAACAAAATCAGAAGCAGAGACGCACAGACACATACAAACGCACAGAAGCAAACGCACAATCACCCAATCACACACAATGCACGCGCTTATGTATGAATCAACATAGTCGGAAAGCACATCCACAATCTATGTCTCATATGATTTAGCAAGGAATAATTGTAACATGTGACGGTGGAACGATAAAAGAAAAAGGATGCGCATAATTCCAATGTTTTCTACTTAAATAAAAAAAATATAAGCGACCTGCATTTATAAAAAATTATACGGATTTTTCAACAAGAATGTCTATAGAATAATCGCATTACAACCCCAAAACAAGGAACACGAGATTGGGTTTTACTACTTTTATAGCGATCAGAACATAATAAACGTCACCAAATCCAACTTGATTACAATCATAGAAACGCATACTTCTTTAAAATATGCGACGACCAAATAAATTGTAACGGCTGCTGACAAAGGTAAATTTGATATGGACATCAACGATAAAATCTGGGGAGTATTTAAGTTCAAGGAAAACTGTTGTTCATGCTGTTTATCATGTTAGCTCAAATACTTAATGGAAAATATCTACAAACAGAAGTTTGATTCATAAAATCGGATAGCTAATTCATTATCAAAATCCTAAATCGTAACGAAGTATATATATATTGATCAATATAATTATCAAGCCTAGAAGCGGAACAGGAGAACATTTGAGAACCTGGTGTTACAGTGATCGCATTAAGATGCTATTCGGAGACATTTTTCAATGATTATTGCATTTTTTTATAACCTTCATGAAGCAGATGAAGCTCCTTGGAAGTGAAAGTAAAAATTTCTGAAGAGACGCACCATTTGTTTATTGAACTAATTAATTCGCATTAGTACTGTATATGTGTGAGTGTGTATATATAAGTATATTAAGTGTATGATTTAACTTATAAAACAATGTTCAACAAATTCAATCATATTTTTCTTAAATGGAGGAGATTAGATGTTAATATGGATTGAAATTATATTTATTCATGAAGCTATACATATATATGTAGCTATATATATTCAGGTTTATATATATGCATACGGAGATAGGGAGAGAGAGAGAGAGAGACATATATACCTATATGTGTGTGTGTGTGTGTGTGTGTTTATATGCATGTATGCATCTATACATATATAAATGTTCAAGATTCAAGTGAAACACGTCCGAAACTAATAAAGCAAGTATGTGTGTTTTGGGGTACGTCTTTATGCTTTATGCGTGTTTCTTTTTCGTTCGTATGTGATGATACATAATTTATAGTTGATTCTGGACGTGTGTAAGTAGATATATCATATGTCCCTTTGTCACTGAACATCAGCAGAAGCATGCACGTTCATTATGATGAATCACCGAGGTGTAGCTTCGTATTATCTTTAATGTTCTTTTCTGGCTAAAAAATGAAATAAAATAACTTTATATTCTAGGAGCTAGAGTGCGATGTAAAATTCTCCACTATTCCGAAGTCATCCTCCTACTATGAACATTTTTCGCTTCCCACCCCGTTCCTATCACCTTAATGATTTTCCTTTATAAACCTGTGAAATTAAGTGATATTCTGGCCGACGTTCGCCAGAGGGTCATGAAATGACAGAAATTTGGATCCATGGATTATTCTTTTTCTTTTAAATGATAAATTCGTGCATATATTCACCTGATAAAAATGGTTCTTTTCACAAGATATATTAAATGTATTCAGCAATAATGAAACATGTCTAAAACAGCTGTGGTGAATGAACCAATGAACCACTATCAATTTGTTGTTATTTGTTTGATATATATATATATGTATATATATATATATATATATGTATATTATGTGTGTGTGCATGTATATATATATATGTATATATTATGTGTGTGTGTGCATGTGTATATACATATATATATATATAT
>NC_068986.1:111585145-111588914 GCF_001194135.2 Octopus bimaculoides
TATATATAAAAGTATGTATGTATGTATGTATGTATGTAGATGTAACGACAAGCAAGTTAGGCAAGTCGATATACAAAAAAAATTAAATACATTTAATAAAAATCATATGTATATATGTATATATAAAACAATCTGACTTACACACAATAGAAAGGATATGAGGATTTAAGGGGGTTGCACAAGAGTTTTACGCGTCTTATAGCTATTTTCTGGGGTTTGGTGGTCCAAAATAATGTTTATAAATTGATTCCATCATCAGATACCACCAGCTTCCGTCTTTAGGGAAGAATTTTACAGAGAATAACAACCTTTAATCTATCTATCTATCTATCTATCTATCTATCTATCTATCTATCTATCTATCTATCTATCTATCTCCTATTCTATCTATCTAGTTATCTATTAATCTAAATATCTACCTATCTATATATATATATATATATAGTCATAAAACGATATAAACATTTTCATTAACTTTTATTTAACAATAAGAAAGATTTCAATATCACGGCAAATTGTCTTGTAACTCAAAAGAACAGGCTATCAATTTATATTATATTTCATAATAAATTGACAAATAAATACGTCTATATTTACATGTCTTCAAATTAAGAAAGAAAACTTCAGTCAAAATAATTCTTTACAATGTGCATTAATACTGACATGTAGATAATTACCATGTTTTTTTTTTAGATGTGATAGTATAAACTGTCAGCATGTTTGATATATATTACAGTGTTCCTTATAGTGAAATAAAAGTTCATTAAAATATGTTTTAGTCAATTATGAAGTGATACATTGCTCATCCTTTTTCTTTCATACATTACTATACATTCTATATGGTTTGTACAATGATACATTAAGGAGATATTTATGAGCAATAACGGATTATGGGATTCCATATATTGTAACTTAAATAAATATATAATTATATCTATATATAATTTATATATATACATATAGGGAGAATTCACAAAGAAACAAAAGACGATGACAGTTGGTGTAGACAACAAACAGATGAATTAGTTTAACGCTCGGGAAGTGAAAAAGTCTTTAACGTTTCGAGTCTACGCTCTTCCACAGAAAGGAACACGGAAAGAAGCAAGGAGATAAAATAAAGAATGCGTAGTGCCTAGCGATCTAAGACACGGATGCGTGCCTAAGTGCGTGGTAGGTAGTCCACTTCCCAATTACTTATTTCGGGATTAAGAGGGAATTTAATAAAAATGATTTTAAAAATTATATAAAGAAATGCTCTTGACGCCCACACAGAAGATAAACTGTTTTACTTCAAATTTTTATAAATTTTTACTGATACTTGATAAGAGGAGATTCAGCGAAGCCGGTAATAATTTCTTTATATTATTTCTTTACAGAATTCAAAAATAATTTTTATTAGATTTCCTCTTAAATTGAAATGACTTAGACTTTCCTCTGTTCAATTTCCACCTCCAATTTTATGTATGATAATTTTATCTGTATAGATGTCTAATCATTTTTCAACTATATGTATGTATATATATATATATATATATATATACGCACACAAATACAGATTTCTGTGTTTGTGTGTATTTGCCTTTCTCCGCAAACCTTGGCAACTGTTGTCGTTTTGCTTACATCCGCGCCACTTAGTAGTTCGGCAAAAGCGAGTGATAAGTACTTGTGGTGAATTCCATTATACTCTTCAAGTTCGTGCCGCAGTATTGCCGTAGTTAAATGACTTAAACGTGCAAACAATTACAGATAAAATTATATGAACGCTTGTTGAATTTAAGATTTTTTTCTTTATAACTAGTATATCTATTTGTAACAAATATGCGATACATTAGGATGAATGCCTTTTACAACTTATTTATACTAATCAGATAGTTGGGCGAAGTAAAATTGGGAAAGCAGACATCGTTCGGATACGCCACGTTCATATACGTGCGATCCGCATTTAATTTCCTATTTTAAATAATGACACAATGTTGTTACAAATGATTAAGTGACTGACAATTTTAATTTTAACAAAGGCGCAATAACTACGGAATACTACTCGAGATGTCATCTGATGTCCATACGTTTTCATAAGGCAGAATATGGAATACGATAACTGGCTAAAATCGTGGTGACACGATCGCCAGTTAGATATCTTATTTTCTATTGTTAATTTCTTTCAGCCATTGGATAGCAACCAGATTGGACACCGCCTTGGGTTGTTTCGTCCAACAAATAGATCCAATGCTCCTCATTTCAGTCTAATAAGTAATCTGTTGGTCTCTGTTGGTAAACAACCCGAAAGAGATTTCCATTCAGTGGGGTCAAACACAAACAGAAAAGGAATACATACACATACATTTATTGGATGGGCTTTCAAAGAGTTTTCGTCGCCCAAATTTATTCACATGGTATTGGTAGGCCCGGGTCTACAGGGGAAAATACTTGCCCAGGGCGTTGTGTAACCACGTGACTACAAACAAGCTTTTTAACTACACACTCAAGATTCCGTCAGTACAGTTATGAATATGGGTAACCGTAACATATTCACATATTTTAATCGAAGTAAAAGACATTTGTGCCCTATTACATTTTGCTACGCATATGCAAAAAAAAAAAAAAAAAAAAAAAGGTTTAATCAGCATTAATATATTTTAATTCTTCCTACATATTCTTGTTGTAAATCGCCCACACAAACTCTTGTCTATCTTTGCAATGACATGAATAATCGATGCCCCTATGTCTAATAACAGAAATCATAATCATCATCACTATCATCATCATCAGCAGCAGCATTAACATTAGCATCAACATGATGATGATGATGATCATTATCATCATCATCATCATCATCATCACCATCATCACCACCACCACCACCACCACCACCATAACCACCACCACCACGATTATCATCATCATCATCATCATCATCATCATCATCACCATCATCATCATCATTATTATTATTATTATTATTATTATTATCATTATTATTGCCAGTGTTATCGTTTACTTTATTGCAGCAGGGGCGCCGGATGACTGACACAGCCGACAATAAGTATTTCTTTATTCCTTCCTTCTTTTTTTTTTTATTATTATTATTAGGACCATTGTTATTGTGCTGAATGAAACAACAGAATATCAGTAAAAACGAGATTGTTGAAGCCAATAACGCGTAGAGTGGTTGGCAGGAACATAGGCAGGTAGGTAAGTAGGTAGGTAAGTAATGGGAGTACTGTATATAGATATGTCATTGCTTTCATTCCTATAATGTATTCACAATGGCGACAAGCTGTTATTACGCACTGACCTCTAGCGAGCCATTGATTCTAGTAGTTTCTATTTTAGCTCGTTAAAGAAACCTTACAGACTATTCGTGCCTTAACTACGAAAGTAGACGCGAATTAAATGTAACCAGTTATATTATCAACGTAGGTGAAAAGTTAGAATATTCTAGCAAAATCGATATTCTATTATGTTCGGACCGCTCATTGCACGCTTTTCCACCATGTTAGATACCATGGAAACAGTGTCTGTTTTCTCATATTAAATTAACTCTTTAAGCCGAACTTGGATACTGTTAGGTAAATATGGTTATGTCTATTGAATATATAATGACATATTGAATTTACATAAACGGCCGGACATACCTTCATTCTTCGAAATTGTACATATATACAAAGACAAACACATGCGAAAGCATTATAACATACACGTGTGCGCGCGCACTTATGTGTGCGTTCTACCCAGAAACACACATGTATATATATATATATATATATAT
>NC_068986.1:111589259-111590027 GCF_001194135.2 Octopus bimaculoides
GCGCACGCCGCTCTCTACACACACGAAACCGTAACAGGCAGACACAATTGCACGCAGATGTGCATTTTAGTATTGAAGCACATGTGTATATACGAATAAAATTGATGGAGTCTCTCGATACGTGCGTATGAATATTTTCAATCGGTAAGATATATACATACGTATATCTATCTATCTATCTATCTATCTATCTATCTATCTATCTATCTATCTATTTATCTATCTACCTATCTATATCTATCTATATATATATACAGGCACATTGAAACACATACATACATATATAGACACAGACTTAAACAAATATAAAGAGAGAAAAAAGCAAAGAGAATGAGATAGCGTTATAGAATATATTTTTTCCTGTCGTATTATATCTAATATTATGACCACGAGGTACCTATTTTTGTCTCAGTCTATGAACTTTTGACCCCGTAGCAAATTCCGTAGGTGAAAAATATTTTCGTTTCGTGATCGCTGCAAACATGTTGGCTCTGCTGCCAATTTTGATGAAGCTTTCAATTTTTCAATATAGTTACATCTCACTATAGTTTAATGAGTGTATCGATATCATTTATTACAGTCTATAATAATTTCAACGTTATTTATAAAATAAAATAAAAAATGTTCCGATATATAGAGTTTGGTTATCACTTGAACAGGAAATACTATTTTAGGAAGTATTAATGTTATTGTGTTATGTAGTCAGGTTGGGAGAGAAATGGATGCAGTGAGGCTGAGAGGGAATTGAATTCACATTATATATATATA
>NC_068986.1:111590141-111591756 GCF_001194135.2 Octopus bimaculoides
GGATATATGTGTGTGTGTGTGTGTGTTTGTGTGTGTGTGTGTGTGTGTGTGTGTGCGCGTATATATGTATATGTATATGCATATATATATATGTATGTATGTATATTTTTTGGTATGTGTGCGTGAAAGGGAATATATGCATGCATACACTTCCGTATACATATATTCATGCATACAAATATGTATTGCGTACACATGAGTCCTGAAGACAGACTGTACAATGTAGATACTGTGGACTGGTGTCTGCCTCCAAGTTATTGATTTGTATAGAGGTGCACCCTCAAAGTACAAAGTTCATATTAAGTCACTGCTATTGTGACGTAAACATGTGTGTGGAAGTTAATCTGTGTCTTTGCGCGGGTATACTTTCTTTCTCTGTCTCTCGATAAAATATAAATTTGCTAAGGTAGGCACTCGGTTTGTACGGGTGTTTTAAAAGATGTATGCATTGCAGTGTTTGTATAAATTGGGGGATTCACACGGGGCATATTTACTTCTGTTACAATAAACCGACTGATTTTGAAACTGCAGAATAACTATTAATGTTTGGCTTGTGTGTTTATGTGATTGTGGGCATATGTGTGAACCTAACCTGTGTGCTTTTATTTTCATTCCTCCTTACTATATTTAAATCTCCTTCAATCTCTACTTTGTCTTTCCCGCATTTTCGTCAATTGTGCCGTGAAGAGCTACGTTGGAAACGTTATTATATTAATCGATATATTTTTCAGCATGAACGTTATATTGGCATGAAGTTCTTGGTACAAGACCAGTAAATTTGGAAGAGGGAGTTAATTGATTACATCGACCCCAACGCTCAGGTGGCACTTATTTTATTGATCCTTTAATTCCGCGATGGAATTTGAACTTTGAACCGCTAAACATTTTACTCGGCATGCTAACAATTCTTATTTCTTTACTGCCAACAAGGGGCTACACACAGAGGAGACAAAACAAGGACACACAAACGAATTAAATCGATTGTATCGACACCACTTTGTAACTGGTACTCATTTAATCGACCCCGAAACGATGAAAGTCAAAGTCGACCTATATATATTATTCATATTATATATGTGTAATTGAACACCATGCATGCATTTCCAAGTAAGTTTTTGATGCGGCTCTTCTCTATACTGTTTTCTTCACACATCCTTCTTTAATTCCCTTTTTCTCCCTTCCCGCTTTCACCGTTTTCATCCTGTCTCTCTCTCACCCTCTTTCTCTTTTTGTCCCTCTCATGATGGTCACACCTGACCATCATCCATCTTTCTTTTCCTCACTTAACGATCTTTCTTTTCCTGCACGGACGTTTAAATGACTAAACGTTTTCTTTCTCTCTCTTCTATCTTTTCTCTTTTCAAAGAAAATATTTCTCCCAGCTTTCACTATTTTGCGCTCGTTCTGGTCTAACGACGCTCCATGTTTGTTTTCCTTCCTTCCGTTTCCTTGTATTTCACCAATATCCTGTTTTTGTTCCCAACCATGGCCCTGCATCAATCCAAAATTTTATTTTAGAATTTATGGGAGCACCTGTCCTTGAAGATTCATACTATCGTTGAATGCGCGGAATGAGGAGTAGACAGGCACCCGACAACTGATGAAGGGTCGTTCT
>NC_068986.1:111591766-111594561 GCF_001194135.2 Octopus bimaculoides
ATATATATATATATATATATATAATTTATATTATATATATATATTATTTATATTATATCATATATATATATTAGAAGATTTGGACGTGATGTATAGGTATTATATGTTAGAAAAATAAGGTACTCAGAGATCTGGATGGTTGTACATTTACAGATTTTTATTAATATGTCACATGTTTTTATAAATCATATATTGGCGCTTGCATCTACTCTAGTAGATTCTGAAGAATCATCACGTTTAAATTAATCAAATGTAAGCTTGTCAAAGTTTAATGCAATTTAGATATGGAGACTAAGATGATTTGATATTGGATATTCATCACGTACAGTTTTCTTTAATCACTGTGGCAGGTGTAGGATCCAAATATAGAAATACACACAACCCTTTCACTTTTATAAACAGATTCAAAATGTATGGAGGAGCTTACCATTTAGGTCCATTTACGCGAGAGCTCTGGGCAAAATGTTTAGTTCAATACCATCCTTAAGACAGAAGTAATGTGTGTGTAAAGTTTGGTGAAAATCGGTTGAGCATTGTGCAAATGAATGTACTCAGTGTTCCAAGTCAATTTAACGACCGACGCTGGTGGACACTGGAAATAGAGAAAATCTTTTCACTTTTGCAAAAAGGTTTAAAAAGTATGGAAGTCCCTACAGATTGTAAAACAGCTGATTAATGCAAATGAGTAGGAATCCTCTGTTGTTGCTTTCCCATCGATTTCTTTAAAATCTAAGTATCCTATGTTTGGGTCTGAGATATGAAGCAGCTGTGTATAAAATTTTAAAGAAATCGGATGAATGCTGTAGCAGTTATTGAGGTACTTTAACATTTTGTACACGCACACACACAGAAAAACATCCATTCTATTCATATATACATATGTTTGTATTCGTAATTTTGTACCATATTCTCCATTATTTTTGTTTATTTATTTTTTGTCTTTGTTGCCATACACATTCGCTAGCTTTCTTACATAAGGGCCTAATGCTCCTAGCTTAGACATTTTGGGGGCAACCAGATCGAACCATCTCAAGTATAACTGCCCAAAATGGTCGTGACTTCTAGGACTTGACTGATGAAAGAAAGCCAAGAATGACCCGTCTTTTTTTTCTGCCCGTTGTTCTAATTGTTCTTTCTCTTTTCCGCCTTGTATCGTCTCTCGGTCCGAACGTTTTAATGCCCTCTATTGCGTTTTTGTTCCATTTCTATATATAAAACGTGTATATGTTATCTGAGTGTGTTTGTGAGTGAGTGTGTATGCTGGCTATGCTCCAGTATGGCCACAGTTCTAGAACTGAGACTAATAGTAATAATACTGATAATGAATTAATAAATATATGTATGTATATATTTGTATACATATATGTATCTATAGAAGTATATATGTACATATATATGTGTGTGTGCGCGTGTGCGCGCGTATTTATATATGCATACGAGTTCTGTTTACATCCCAGTAAATCAGCGGTTAAGCAAAGGAAACCGCTTGAATAAGTAAAAGGTTATAAATATCAAGTATGGTGTTGATTCGTCCGCCTAACCCCTTCGATACATCGTCTCAGCTCGGTCACAGTTCAGGGATTGAAAAGAGTAAGAGGTAAAATACGTGTCCTTATGAAGCCCCTACATTTTGTGTGGATTCTTTAATTCCCTATAACCATGATCATCACTGATGTAAACTTCTGGTTTAAGTGTAGAATATTTTTCCTTATATTAGACAGTCACCATCCGATATGTATAGACATAAGAAAATAAAGTACATATATATGTCAGTAATAAATATGAAATAAAATAATAAGAAAATCCTTAACACAGCACGCTGATAACTCGATATCATATCATTTTATCAAAGAAATTAATCTATCCTTATATTTGTATTTAAATTATTATCGTGATGTTTTTCACATGTAATTAAATCAGTTTTACCACGCAATCAATTATTGCTTGAGAGACATGAACAATTTCAAATTATATAGATAATAAATTAATTAGAAAAATTACTGATAGACATCATGTTTTTGAAAAGCCTCAGTCCGCTTAGTGTTACTATATTTACTGCTGTGCGTAGTTACAAATTAATTTTTTAAATTCCTTCATAGAGGTAAATACAATGTTGGTTGAGAGCAAACAATATTTTAATTTCTTCCTATAAAGGATAACAACAACGGACATATAACTTTCATATGATACCTTTTACACTTCACATTAAATGGATTCGAAATTAGCTCGTCGTCAGAATTTTTGACATTGAATCGCAATTACAGTTGATCAATCAGCCTAACTATCTCCCTACTCATTAAATTCCAAGCTAAATGGCTGAACCCTTGGTGTAAACTTCAGGAAAAATTAATGAAACACAGATTTTGTACCATATTCTCCATTACTTTTGTTTATGTATTTTTTTGTCTTTGTTGCCATACACATTCGCTAGATTCAGACTGTTACAAGATAATACTATCACGTATATGATTTGTCCCTGATGAGTTTTCACGCTCAATGAATTCCATGTTAATGTACAGGTCAACTCCAGGTTGTTGTACAACAAAATTGTCCAAGATACCAGGCAATGACTTTGGACATAGGATTTCTTGTTTCCAGATCTATTTCTTTTGCCATTCACGTATAATGATTGTGGAGCTGGGTAGAGTTAGCCTAGCTGAAGTAGAGAGCAATATTTCTCGGAACATTTGCAATATTCTCAATATTGAAATTTACTAAACATGAGTCGATAAATATATGACCTTGATCTGCCGTATATATATATATATATATATATATATATATATATATATATA
>NC_068986.1:111594571-111603401 GCF_001194135.2 Octopus bimaculoides
ATGCAACGTTAGTGTGTGTGTGTGTGTGTGTGTGTGTGTCTGTGTGTGAGATTTTATGTGTGAGTGTGTACGCACTATCATATAAATTCATCAACCAAATATATAATGCAACATGACAAGGTGTATAAAACTGTTTCCCAGAATAAAATGACGTATAGTGTTATATTTATTTTAGGCTGGATCCTATCTAATTGACGCAAATCCCGTCCAAAACGATTGTCCATTATGACTAAAATTATCTCTTTGTTTGACGTTCCTAAACATTGCAAGTTCAGTACAAATTATTTTATATTCAAATAGTTTTATAGAGAACAATGTGTATGCTAGTTTAAAGGACGCAGCAGCCTACTCGTTCTTTCACTACGTTTATGATGGAAACACTGACAATAAATATTATTTTAAGCTAGAGCAGAACAAATACCAAAACGGAATTTTTAATCGAAAGAACCGATTTATAGCTTTTACTTGTGATGTTTTCAACATTTGTCAATATATATCGGTCAAAGCATACATCAGGTAGGCACGAATATTAAATACGTACAAACACACATTCATACCAACTCACATACATACCGACATACCTACCTACCTGCCTACCTACCTACCTACCTACCTACCTGCCTACCTACCTACCTTACCCATTAATATACCTGCCCACCTCCCTACGTACCTAATTATCTATCTACCTTCCGACTTAGCTACAAACATACAGCCTGCCTACCTCCTTAACTATACACATAAAACCTACCTACCTACCTACATGCCTACTTACGGACCTACCTACATACTTGCATGGAATCATACATGCATAAACACATTTACAATTGCATGCAATACACAATGTAATCCGAAAAGCAAATTGGCCCGTACAAACACGTGTTACTGAATGCATACATATACTTGAACACAAGGAATATTAACATAATATTTCCATGGAAACTGCTCTGAACTGGGAGAGACAAAAATAAATATATCATAAGCTGTCCTTGCAGAAGTAAGCGTCTTTAAAAACAAAGGGAAACAGGATAACTACAGACAACTGCTTCGAAATCCATCTCCTCTACTCAGATAATAAATTCACATTTATACCAACAATAATCGACCCACCTGGTTTTCTGAATAATTGCCTAAGTGACGATCTGGAAAAACTGGTATTTTAAGAAAAAGAAATCAACCAGCTAACACGCACATTACAAATTCAATCTCTAAGAAGAACTATAAAAATATGCAAGCTTTTACTCAAATTCAAAATATCAATCATTATACATGATCATATTTATATATTTTTCCTTAATATATTTATCACTAATAGTATTAATAATTTTTTCTTTATTATGTTCTGAACAGTATACTTTTTGTTTTACTAGGCTTACCACTCACTGTTTTAGCATTAATGGGAATGAGTACAACTTACTTAAATAAAGTAAATCTAAACAACAATTGCATGCAATACACAATGTAATGTGTGTGGTCATAATCGATAATTTTGAAGCTTTCTGAAAGGTTAACAAATTCAGCTCAATTCTAAATTTTGGCCACATTCTTTCATGTTCTGGCAACACCATCAAGCTTGCTTGGTGAGGAGGGTGGTTACTGGACACCATGCAAGACGAAAAATAAGCTCCGTCAAAGGGCAGAAGAGATCATGAACAGTCAACAGCCTCTAATCTTTCAGTTATATCTGTAAATAAAAAGCGAAAGGTATCCTTTGTTCTATAAGAATCCACCGTACGCGTTCAGAGAGATATGACTTTTACTTCTAACAGACTAAACAATACTCACAGAATGTTCGCTTGCTAAATACAACCCTCTTTCCTTCAGCTGGAGTGGGTTGCATTTGACTGAATTATCCGCTGTTGGATTACTGGTAATCTTTCCTTCTTACTTGGAAGGATAATAGTCATTCTCGTCGCACTTACATATTTAAAAAACAATTATTTCTTAATGGGTGTAATACTGAGTTGCTGGATTTACGTTTTCAACGACATGTTCCAGATTATATCATGATTCTTGAGGGATATTTTATAGTTGTATTCAATTTCTTTCATTGGAGAATACTGCAAAATTATATCTATTAGTTCCTTCTTGGAGAAAATTATAGAGTTCCGTATAATCATCCTTGGAGAATATTGTAAAAGTGTGTTTCTTATAAAGTAGATATTTTATAATTGTATATTCATAACATTCTTCTGGGTGAAAGTAAGCAGCAAAATTTAGTCACGTGTTTCCAAGAATGCCTGTGAATTGCACCTGGCATGTTCAATTAGTTCTCACGAATTACTGTACAATCACTTTACTATCCTAGGAATTAGTTTACATAGAAACTCCTTCGAAAATATTGTCCTAGTTTAGACCCATTGCCGTCATCCAAACTCTGATATTATGTGTAGAAACACTGTTCCCTAGTATACGTTAACAGACAGGGACTGTCTTGTTGACAAAAGTATCACATGACTGAGAACTTTTGCAAATATTTTGACATTTCAAACCACCAAGCACAAGGATGCATTTTAAGTCATTTTAGGCTATATTAAGTTGAAGCAGTTGATAAGCTATTCTGCATCTGCACTGTGATCCCTAAATCTATAAGTTGGAAATTGGACAAAGACCGATTCTAGTAGGGAACATGTTGAAATAAGGATGTACAGAGATACGTATTTAATGCATTCTTTTTAGACAGCGATTAGTATTTGTTTTTGATTCTGTTTTTTTTTTTTACAAAATTAGCACATATTGAGCTTGATGCTCATTGCATAGGAATGTTAGAGAAACGAAACGTTCAGAGAAACAGAAAAAGAGCGACGATTAGAGTTAATTACTTTTATCAGGTTTATTACTCCTGAATGACTAAAAGTCTTTGTTCATTAATTTCTTTTCACATAAAACAGTAAATATATTACGGTTAACTTTCACTGCTTGCCTTCCACAGGGAATATATCTCTCCGTAATAGCTGGGTTGTTGTTGCACTTCAATGTATCCTCTATTGTGCATATGCATAACATTTCTGTTATTACTGATCTGGAAAGAGCAGTAAAGACTTCGTTTCCCTGGTGAGTTCCAACTTCACAATTAGCATCTCCTGATTTGTCACCGTTTGCTTCAAAGCAGATCAATTTCATTTTAACCCATTACTTTTTACCAATAATTTTCCCAATTTTGATTAATTGATGTAGGTTTTCGACATATTTATGTAATTTGTGATTGGGATTATCCTCTGCTTTGCTGGAGGAGATTTAGATATTTGTCAATCATATTTTCTCAGCAAATCAGGAAGATTTTTTAAAAATTCAAATATGAGCACTCGCTGCATTGTGTTATCACCTATCATATTATATAAATATATTTTTGTTCCGCCAGCAAATTGTCCCCACATTTCTTTCCAGATTTCTTGGATTTCTATCACAGTCACTCAATGTATTGTAGCGAAAATATTTTATTTGTTTCAATTATTATATTTCAACTGATTTGAACATTTATATTTTATCGTCAACAATTTGTTTCATTATTACAGAAAACACAAAATAAACGTAAAACAAAAAAATATTTAATTTAATATACTGGAAATTGTTTTCATCTATAGAGAAAAAAAAGATTACAAAAACCAGAACCAGACACAATATGCCAACATTTCTTTAAATGAACGATTTCCAAGAAATCTATTACAAATCTTCGAGTCATATCCGACCGAAATTAGTCTAATAAAGAATTTTACGGTGACATGGTGATAAATGTTTCAAACAGACATTTACTGACAATTTACATAAAGCAAATGCATAAACGTTAACCGATCTTCATTGTTTTAGATATTTGTTAGACTTTTTTGTTTTGTTTTTGCGAAACTTTATTTTTGACATTTAGACAATATTGCTCTGTTTCCTGATATTTTATCTGCAAACATTAGTGCCCATCTTTTATTCTTTCTGTATAATTGAAAACGCATTCTCTTGTCATTTCCGTAAACAAATTATAAAACCAAGTTCTTGGCAAGCGAAGAGCTCATTCTGTTTATCTGTTTATTGAATTAGATTGGATTCCTGACATCAACTATCGAACATGATGGAATATCTTCAGACATACACACACACACACACACACACACACACACACACACACACACACACACACACACACACACACACACACACACACACACACAAGAAATAACACATGCATAGATGTGTGCACATGAACACACACATGTATATACAATTAAATATATGTGAATCATATTGATTTGATTTCATAAGTGTAACGTGGGCCTCTCTTCCTCTGACGCTCTTTACGTCTGCCTACCCAACTGCCTCACATTTTTCTTTTGCTTCCTTTCCTTCTTTCTTCCTTCCTTTCGTTCTCCCTCTTTCTCTCTTTCTCTCTCTCATTCACCTCTATCTCTCTTCGTGGTTCTTTCTCTTCCGGTAATGTGTGTATGATTGTGTGTGTACTAAAGAGTCGGTGTATATTTATGCCTGTCCATGTATATATGCGTTTCTGATTACAAGCTAATTATCTTATTTGTCAGTATATGAGTATGAACTAGAAGCAAATGCATATAAAATTACACATTAGTAGCATTTACCGATTTTATATTGCCAAGGGGTCCACGAAGTAATTGCCAGAACATATTAAACGTCAGAACTATGTTAGACATTTACTATTTTGTACGATTTATACAAGCTATTATTGAATTCAGTTAGTTGTCTTCAAGTTGTCAATCTAAATTGCTAACCATTTCCATTTGGTATAGGGTTTGTGTGAGGTTTAATTCTCTCTAGATGGTTTGCATTCTTTCTTAAATAATTTTAAGAAATAAAGCAACATTCCTCACTGATGACTGATGGAATTCGAACATTCCATCTCTTTTGAACTGGATTATGTCTGTCAATATTTTTAGAGATCTAAACTGGTGGACTGACAGCAAATACTGAATGATGGAATAAACGCTTCGTGGTAATGACTTTTACCTACGCCTTACATCTGGTGTTCGAATGACAGATGAACTTCCGAGAGATAACATAAATACTTGTAAAGTGCTGGAGACCATTAAATCGTGTTTACGCTTTCTCCAAATGTACTCTCTCTCTCTAGTCTGAGTTAAGAATCAATATTTTGTCACTGTATTTAAGTGGGCTCACTAAGACTAATGTTCGTTTTATATTCCTATTTTCCTGGGTTCAAATCCATTTGAGTTTCGTTTGGATTCTTATCAAGCTTATTGCCCCGCAGCAAAAGTGGTCTGTTCAATATGTTATCTTAGCTGGATCCACCAGGCATTTCAGCCAGTTCGGTTTTATTATTTTTTTTTTGCTCAGTTCAAATAATGTTAATCTCATTCCTGGTTGTTCGCACACTATTTTCCTATTCTCATTTTGCAGCTTGTTAATCCAAGAGCATCTTCCTTAAGTGTGTAAAGAACAAAGCCTTGCAGTAAAAGAGAATTTAATATATGTTGTACATAGTAAGATCCTTACAGAAATATATAACAACAGATTATATTAGGCTTTCTGATTCCCAGCTGGCAATCCGAGTTTCTCGACTCTCGCTGGTGATGAAAAGGAAACATTTCCTTTCAATCACACCATACGGACATGTATGATATATTCTAATTTGAAATGGACGCAAAGTACGAGTAAACGATAACATGTTCATGATAGAATATTAGGTGTTTGTTAACAGGACTTCTCTGTACACGTTCTGAGATTAAACAACTATGCTGAATTTCTCTACAAAGCAGTAAATAATTGATGTTTTTTTGGCTCAAAAAAATACTTTTATTCTATCTTCGTGCTGATAATTTTACCCTCGGCGACTACAGACTGTTTTGTAAACTTGATAAATGAAATAAAGCTAATAGAAGTATATCACTATATCTAACTCAATCGCTGCTAAACCTTTTCTACACCCAAATCGCCTCATAAAGCAGGCATCTGTTACGAGGTCCAAAAAACACACTTTGTATGTAAGTGATAGAGAGAGAGAAAGAGAGTGAAGGAGTAAGTGAGAGAGAGAGAGAGAGAAAGAAAGAGAGAGAAAGTAACATAGAGACAGAGAGTATAAGTCTGTCTGCTGCATGACTACCTAACAATACGTTAGCCGTGAAAAGTGACATCAATATTTGATGACTCCTCGCAGTTTAGCTGTTTTCGAATAACAAAAACAAAAAAATCTCGTTAGTTGCATATATCAGTGAAATCTTGCTTAATTTAAACACCATAGTCTCTAAAACTAAAGACGTTAAAAACGATCTAGTTCTTGATATACCAAATAAAACGGAATAATCAGGTTTCGAACGTATTTTCACATAAATCTTATTCATAAAATCTGATCTAGTTTTAAACATCAAGAAGCAAATTTACCTAACAGCAGCGAGTGAAGAACTAAGCTCTGTTGCTCAAACTCTTAGATATAAGGTGGTATCAAAGAGTTCCTGGACTAGTTATGTCTAATAAAAATAATTTATTTACCAAAGTTTTAGTATCGTCTTCGAAATAGTTACCTTGCGCGGCAATACCCACCACTTATTCCATCAGATAAGCAATGCCCCTGTCCCTTGCGTCGGCTTCAGCTCCCTCTTCCACTTTGCTTTGCTACGTCCATCAGCAAATCCCAAGGGCAAACATTAACAACGACAGGCCTTCATTTAGGCCAACCATGCTTCTCATGCGGCCTCACCATAATATGGATGCTCAAGAGACGGACGCAAGAAAAAACCTTTTCCTTTTCGCCCCGGAAACGAAAAATGTCGTCTACCATGAGGTGCTGTAAGCCATCCAACATACCACAGCTTCCCTGCGGAACAGGTTTATGGTGAGTGAGTACTATTGTTGCCATTTTTTCAAAATTACTTGTTTTTCTTAAGTCTTTTTTTTTTTTTATTTTCTCCGCTACAGCTTCTCCGTCGTCTTGCAGATGGCTTGAGTTTTGGCATTACTGCACCCACTGCTTTTCATGTGAACGAAAAAGGACGTGTATACGTGTGAACAGTTAACAATCTTTTACAGCGCTATTGTGAGAACGATAATACCGTTCATGCCACTCTTGGAATCCGGCCTAGAAATCGTGTTCTGTAAGCGAGTAGTGGACTTTCTGCGACTCGCTATTGACCTCCCCAACGGTGTTAAAACGGCGACCTTTGAACTACTTTTTAATCTTGAGTAAGAGATGGAAGTCTGCGGGTGCCAAATCTGGTCAGTAGGGCGGATGCGGAAACGATACCATGCTTTTGCGAGAAACTTTCAAGTGAAGAGTGCTCGATAACAAGGTGCATTGTCTTTGAGAAGAATCCAGGCGTCAGGATTGCCTGCACGGACACATAGAACAGACCAAATATATCAGCAATGTCGTTGGTTGCCCTCCAGCGATCCTCATGCACAATCTGGTTAATTTTTTCTACATTTCCGGGGGTGACGTTCGTGGCAGGTCTCCCAGAATGCTCATCGTCTTCTAAGGGCCTTCTTCCGCGTTTGAAGCGTCCGTACCACTCGAAATGTTGCGTAAGACTTATTGCCTCGACGCCGTACTTTCGCCACAGCATGCTTAATGACTCTGTAGCAGACTTCAAAGGGTTAACGCAAAATTTCATATTGGCGCTTTGTTCCAGCTTCTTGCCCACGACAAAATGGCAGACTATAGCATACATGTGATCAGAAAAACACAGATTTCACAACTTGCGAAGTCAACTTAACGATGTCACTCGGTACACTGCCTCATGAAGGTCACTGCTAGCTCTCACTGTGCTGCCATTAACCGTGTGTTGCCAGCAACCAAATAGTGCTATCTATTGGTGCGCTATAGAACTAGCTCGGGAAATTTTTGATACCACCTCGTATAACTGTTAATTCTCCTGCAAATGGCACTATGCTGCTATAAAGAAAGCATAAGATGGCTAATGTAAAACTATAAAGAACAGATCGATAATAGAACTGTTTACATGTCTGTATTTCATAAATTAGATGAAAACTCACTGGAGAGTGATGTCTTCGTCCTTCCAAAAGCAATGCTTGTTTGTAACTATTGCTAGCTAGTATGACAGGATTCGTATGTGGAGAAAAATATATAATAATGTGATTATAAAAAAATATATATATTTCCATTCCGGAATAACATCCATTATTCATAATAAAGTTTTATTTCTACTGAATAATGAGAGTATTTGTTATGTATAGTCACGAACATATTCACAACACGTGTAGAATTTCAACACATGAATTCCTTTTAGGATGACATGTTGTTTAATGTAACATTGAAACAAACATAATCCTGATGCAATGCCCTGCAAAATGTTCTCAAGTATTTCTGTTGCAAGTCAATGTCTACCATCCATCCAAAACGTATTTTTCGCCTTTTTGTAAGAACAGACGGTTTCACTTCACTACTCTGTCTTTGGACGTAGCTGTCTGGGTTTTGTTAATTTTCTAGCAACAGCGACACATATTTTGGCAACATACTTAAGTATTCTGAGAAAAGTTTTTTTCAAAAATACATATCAAAACGTGAGCTAGTCTCGTAACGGCTTAGTTTTTTGATCAAATAAAATTTTCAATGAAGTCTTCCTGAAATCATACCCTGTCGTCTTAAAAAAGAGAACTGCATTTCAGAAACTGTACCCCCAAAATATTTAGTGTTTTAACAAGGGAAAAATAAGATATAAAAATTTTGAATTTCTTTCGTTATAGATTTCTAGTCGTACTATTGAGCTAAAGAAGATGCTCATAATATGGGTAGCAACAAATACACAAAAATTGGATTAGAAAAGCAATATTCAAGAATATATATTCATATATTGAATCAGTAACGATTCTTGTTTTACCAAAGACTTTAAAATATGCATAT
>NC_068986.1:111603411-111605457 GCF_001194135.2 Octopus bimaculoides
ATATATATATATATATATATATATATATATATCAAGAGAGAGAGGCGGAGGAGCAGAGAAAGCAAAAAATACAGTGATGTATGCTGAATGTTGGGGAATGTAACCACATGTCAAGCCACATATGTGAATGGATATATTGTGTTCGTTTGAAATTTCAGTTATTTATCTAATAATAAGAGAATGAAATATCTTTACTATATAATTACAAGTTGGTAAAAATTGGCACATTTGCATATAAGAAGCAGTATTTTGTGAGAGAATAATTTTTAGAAAACTGCATATTTCAATATGTAGTTTGGAATCATTTTAAATGGGGGAGCCAGTCTCTGAATATCGGTAAAATATCGATTTTATCAGTTGCAATTTCCAGTTTGAATTAAGAAATAATAACTGACACAGAAATAAAGACTCTAAAATAAAGAATTTTGTTGTGGAATTTATTAAGAAAACGAACTTTTTAAAGAACTATTTAGGTGCCGAAACATCAACAACGGGCTAATTAAAAACCATTATATGATCGGTGGTCAAAAACAATGATTTTAATTATAAATTATCGATTAATAGAATTTTCTCGAAGCATAACAAAGGAACAATAGAATTCAATGCAGCTTGTTCTCTTGCCAAGCCTCAGATAAGATGCAGGCTTTTTTGGAAATAGAACTACTGAAACGATCTTTATATTTGACATTGTGTGCATGTACTAACTTTAGGCCGGCGAGAAAAAATAGAATAAAGTATTTTAATTTTGCATGTTCAATCATGCCATATTTGTGTGAGTGTGTATATTCTAGCTGGTCTACGTGTGTGTGTGTGTGCCCAGTGGTGCAGGAGTGTGTGCGGGACTGCTTGTGTATAGTGTAGAATGTGGGTTTCAATATTGTCTGGCATCACTAATATTGATTTCTAACTTCAGTTGAGGGCTTAAACATTTTGGAGCATAGTATTGCCGATTAATAATCGACTAAAATCTGGTACTTATATTTGCCAATGATGGAGAAATTTCATGAACACTCCACGCGCTGGAAGTGACAGCTAAACACCCCCAAACCATACCTTAATGTTTTAAAATCACGGGTATATTTGAAAAGGTAATTATTGATCTTGAAAGGGCAGGGTGCACCGGAATATTTTATCATTGATCATAAGGCTCCTTGCAATTATTTTATCAATCCAGGATGGTAAAATACAGAATAGATACTGTCATTGTTTCAATTAAAACGAAAAAATAAAAAAAAACAATTAACGAAATACCAGTGGTCATACTACTTGACAATCCGGTTCAGTCCAGCAACTAGCGGCCATGATAATGGTAGCAGCTTCTCTTCTATAATAATTTATAGGTTTGAACATGGAAATCAAGAATAATCATTTCTGTAAAATACACACGATAGAATATTTTGGAAGGTGTTGGCAAACGTTCAATTATATTGAAACCAGAGCTTGACTGCTATGTTTATTTGTCAAATCTGGAATGTTGAATGCAAATTCGAGTTCACCAAATCCTAAAATCAGAAGATATATATTCTTCATTATATACGGTAAAGCATTGTGTCTGCTCTTTTAAGGATTCTGCCAGTCCAATTCTCTAAATAACAGTTTTTCCTTAGATACGCGCACAATCTTTAAGTCACGGAGAAGAGGCAGTCGATACTGTCAACTTCAGTATTTTACATCTGATTCATAATATTGTTCATGTAAAGATGATATATAAAGTCGGTATTGGTGGAATTTGAACCCCACACTTTGAGACGAATGACGTTGTGCACTAAATTATTTTCTCGAACGCCCAATTGTTTGGACACATAAAGTAAAATAAAAATAATTGTAGTTGCTGAGAGGATACACCATAGAGACTGTCACATCAACGACAACAAAATACTTTTGTTATTCAAAATGTTATATCATATTGAAGGTTTTGTGAAATAGATATGATACATTTTCCAAATATTTTGAAAGGAGAGAGATGTGTGTTACCGAAACAAAATACAAATATATTTAACAGAAATATGCGATACATACCCGTATATGCGCGTGTGTATGTTTGTG
>NC_068986.1:111606216-111610376 GCF_001194135.2 Octopus bimaculoides
GTATATATATATATATATATATTTGCTGGCCCTGTACCAAAATCTAAAACCAATATTTCAAATCTAACAGAAATACTTAACATGAGTCAGATGCGAGAAAGAAAAAAAAAAATAATAATACAAAAATATTGTGTCTTAGAGAGAGGAGTCAGAAAACGGTAGAAAGGTATTTGAAGAGACATTGAGTGCATTATCAAGAGGACAGTTAAAAGAAATATAACAAGGAAGATTGCGGTTTGCACGGAAGCAAGAATGGAATATGGCAGCAAATATATATATGATCTTGAAAAGCAAGGCTGCAGCCAGGAAACAAGGTGAATTAGTGCAACACAAACGTATAAATTGGCACAACAAATAACACCAGAAATATAACGTATCCATATTTGTTCTCCATTGACAAGAAGTCATAGCTCAGATATAATTCTGTAGTGGACAGCATGAAACCTTGCCTGTTATTATTTTTATATTTATTATACACACAATTATACACACATACACACAAACGCATACACACAGTCACAGATATTTTATATGAGTGTGTGAGTGCGATATATATAGGGATCATTGTCGTTTCAGTCACAGCATGTCAGAATCTTAAAAAAAGGTTTTAATGTAGCACATAGATGTAAGTCATAACGCTGAACTCGAATTAGTTATTCATTTATTCCATAAAACATTTGCGAAAATGTTACAGGTGTTGAAAGTTTGATAATTTTCTAAATTTTCAGCCAGTCAGAAAACATGGCGTTCGCTGCGTCTTCCATCATCTGTGATAGTAGCGAGAAGTGGGCGTCGGCATGTCAAAACATTACAGATAACGGTGAAAGACATTAAAACATAAGCGTGAGCAAATTAAATATTTAAAAGCTACGAGCAAACCGACTGGAGTTGCGAGAGATAACAGTCAAAACATTAAAAAGTACACGAGGAATGTAAACAGTGAAAGACATTAAAACACGCAAGCAAATTAATTATTTAAAACATTCGAGCAAACCAACTGTAGTTGCTAGAAATAACAGTCAAATCATTGCTTAAAACAGACGTTTATTACTTAAAAGTTCATGAACGATAGTTTTCAATACACTCTAGAATCTTATCGAATAGATTATTTTTTCTCATATTTCCTTCCTGACATAAATTTGCAATGATACGCGTCAACCATGGGACGGTGTGTCCGACATCGGCGTTTGTATCAACGCTTTAAAGAAGCACATGTACTGAAAGCGAGGGGAGCAAGTGGTGTGTGGGAGAGTTGGAGTAACGGAAGAGTGGGAGTGAAGATGCAGGGGAGTGGATCGGGGAGGAAGGGGAGTGTGTTGTGGCATCGGGTGGGACGGGATGAAAGAGAGCGAGAAAGTCATGGAAAATCTGCTTTAGATGGATGATGAAGCGTAAGGTGGAATATGCGAAAATGCTCGAATAAGCGAAAGGGAAAAGGCGTCCTAGGGTGTGCACTATGGAGAGATTAGAACGAACAGTGGTAGGCATTACGCGGTAGGGAATTGTGCGGAGTATGGGTAAGAGGGCAGAGGCAGAATGGAAGTAGGGTGGAAACGGATGCGGGAACCTTTGGAGATGAGGTAGTGGTGAGGACAGCTACTGAGAAAGAAACATGGCTATAGAGCCGTGTTTTTTGAAAAATCAATTGGGAAGGTGGAAATCAGCTGAAAAGAAGCGTGGTAGGATGATTTTTTTTTTCAGGCTGTGGTGACGGAGGAAGGATTTATAATTAGGAATGCTGGAAAGAAAAAATAACTGAGATAACCACTTGAGCGTATATTATTTTGAATATATGTTAATTTCCAAGTTTTACTTATATCCTGATTCTTGACTTTCAGTTTGTAATATTTGATAAGACGGACATTCACATGGAAAAGAGTAATATTTTATAAAAGACATTTAATGTAACAAATACAAAAGTTCTTATGGTGTCCGATGAAGCAAATCATTTTCCAAAAGATTGCTGCAGTCATTATATTTTGTCTATTATGGTGTATTCCTTTGAAAGTTTTAGCCAAAGAAAATACACTTAGTACGTATATGTTTAAGCCTGATAGTTATTTTATCGATGTCTTTCACCGAACTATTAACTGAAAGGGACTTAAGCAACCCAACACCGCTTGTCAAGCGGCGTTGTTGAAAGAACGCATACACACACACAGATACGGCGGACGTCTTTTCGTTTTCGCCTAACAAATCCACTGAATCGTTTGCCCAAGGTTCACCGCAATAAGTCTGAACCCGGAGCCACTTGGTCAGGAAACAAACGTCTTAACATACAGCCAATATATAAACATATTTATATGTATGTGTGTATGTGTGTGCGTGTGTGTGGATAGACAGAAAAAGAGAGAAAGAGAGGGAGAGAGCGAAAGAAAGAGAGAGAAAGAAAGATAGAGAAAGCGAGAGAGAGAAAAAGTGCTGAGTGTCTTACGTCGCAGGAATATGCTAGTATTGTGCACCTGCACAAGTTCTAATTCACATCTTTTATCCACTTTCTTCCACCTCCTCCTGCTCTTCTTCTTGATTAATATTATTATTATTATTACTATTATTATTATTATTATTATTATTATTATTATTATTATTATTATTATTATTATTATTATTATTATTATCATTATTATTTATGCTTTTTATTGTTGTCTAAGCCTTTTAACTAATCATGTTATTGTTTTTTATGTTATTTCCAGCAATCAATCATCTAGTTTTGTGAAAGTCCTTTATTTACCATTCCCGACGTCATTAATAATATGGCATCTGTACTCTAGGACTGCTTCTGGTCTTAATTTATACATAGCAAAAATATGTTATGCTCTTTTAGCTTACTACTAGGACCTTTACAATACTATTTTATATGTATGATCAGATACGTGATATTCGATGAGTAGCTGAGGTTGATTTTCAAATAGAATCTAGTGTCTTTCATATATATAAGACGCGTTCACCAGTAAAAAAGGAAGCAAATATGTTAATTTCAACTTCTACGGTGGGAAAAGAAAAAAAGTGCTTAGTGTATGTGGACATCATAAAAATATATACGAGCCTAAGATTGATATACATGAGATCGGATGTGTATGGCTGTGAATTCTTAGTCCCTGAATTTATGGATTGGTAACGTATGATGGCTTCTCCAATCTCTTAATATGTGACAAAATTGATTATTTCTATAACTTCATCTGTTCTTTCGTATGAAATCAGTAGCTTGTTGATCCTCTGAAACAGAGATTGATGTTCCACGCTTACAGAATGAGTTACCTTGTGGGTTTGCTGTATCTACAAAAGGAATTGGTTTGAGTAAAGTATCATCTCTTAACGGTTGGTTAATTGAGTTCAGCATTACTCTGGCAAATACTCATCTTTACAGGAGAAATATATTCGTCTTTACTTCATAGAAATGCATCTATTTCATAAATCCAGTCTTGCGTAGACGTTCGACCTGAGACAATCCATGGTCGATATATGTTTCTCAAAACGTTTTAAAAAGTGCCTTCCATCAATCTCACGTACACACGTGACTAACACTCTAACACCTAATCGATGACAAGATACGTACAAAGAAAATATAGATCCCTTTACGTACATCCCTTTGTGATACTGAAGGCCTCAGGTGAAGATACATAAGTGATTAATTAACACATTATTAGCATTTTCTAAGCATCACATTTAAAAAGACGCTCATATAATCAACATACATCTTATCGAAGCATTAAATCATTTTGTGAGTAATAGAACACTGTTTGATAGATTAGGCCAAGCAATTATTTTCATGTAACGCGCAAAAACAAATAGATGTGTATATAACGTATATATATATATATGTTTGTGTGCATGTATGTACATATATATGTGCGTGTGTGTATGTATATATTTATATATATGCATGGACACACATATATATATATATATAAACACACACACACATACACAAACACACACACATATACGCACACAGACACATACATATATACAAAAGGAATTATATGGGTGCGATATATATATATGGTTCTTAAACCTGAAAAAGTATGTATATATATATGTATATATATATATATATATATATAAATTTAAGGAATGGAGTGAACGCATGTTATAACTGCATACTTTATTCCGACATATGTTTCGATGAATTTCCCAAATCAACACTCTGAATTTTCCTT
>NC_068986.1:111610795-111612658 GCF_001194135.2 Octopus bimaculoides
CACACACACACACACACACACACACACATATATATATATATATATATATATATCCAGAGAGAGTTCTATGTTTATGAATGAGAGTCATTGCATTATGAATATTAACAAGTTTGCTGTAATGCATGCAACATTTGCCAGATTCGTCTTCAATTATACACCACTATCAATTATGTTAAATTTTATATTTTACATGTAGATTTCAGTAAATACACAAATACTTTTTTTCAAAACTCGTCGAACGGAATGCCTTGGGTGTTTTGTTTGAACTAAGTTTGTGAAGTAAAATAAATGGAGAGTAGATCTTTACGATCTACAAATTATAAAAGATTTCATAAATTATTGAAGCAACGAAGAAATATACTTCAGAATAGTCAATAAATAAGAAACTATGAGAAGTTTAAACTATCCAGGTTAACAGTTATTTCAACTTGTTTTTCGTAAAGAAATGTAGAAATGCTGAGTGTTTTGCATTTGGAATTTTAAATCGAAAATTATTATTATTTTCTTTTTACACACTGTAGATACATCATATGTATAAGTATCATTAACGATATATCATAGATATGTATATTGATTTATGTTTTCTTATACTTGTTCAATGTTTCTATTTGAAATGAAAAAAGCCGAGAGTAAGATATGTTGCTATGAAAAAAATATTGAGTAAATAAAAATGTTGTGCATGTGATAACATATTAAAATGTTTAGAAGCTATATGCAGATACCAACGCTTCAGTTTTATAACAATTTGTTTGACTTCTTGGAAATGTCAAACAATCTTGCAATTTTATGATTTGTGTAAAAAAATAAATATATTTAGAAATGAAAAAAAATTAAACACCTAATAACAGTAAAAACAAACAAAACCAAAAATACGAGATGTTAATTTTGAAACTGGAAGGTGAATTCAGTTGAAGAATTACACGGTAAAAGTTTGTAACATTCTTTGCTAACCTCATTAGCATTCAGTAACAGAGATTTGGAAATCCCAGTTTTGTAACAGGTGAAACATTATCGATATGACGCAGAAAAGTGTATTAAATAACATGACATCGAATACGGGTTATGTATGTCTTTACTTTGACCATTCATTCTTTAACATCAGAGTAGATTTTTCTTTCAAATTTGAAATTATTTGTTTCTATTAGAAACATTGTTAACATCATTTCAATAACCTAAAAATAGAAATATATGCAGAAGCATATTTACAAGCATATTTTGTAAGGACGAATAAAATATTACCACCATTTGTCTAATTGTTGACTTATACGTCACCCTAGTAGTAGAATTATTTGATTTGGAAAATATTTTGTTACATGGGTAGTTAAACATGAATTAGATTCTTTCAGTCTTAAGATTACTAGTAATATAAAGACTGGAAGAGACGGGCCACCTTCACTGCTTTCAAGCGACACACCGATTACCGACTTCATTTCAACGGAAAACAGTATAGGTATCCAATGTGAAGTCGGTGTAGCCCACCGGGCTAATGACATTTTCACCCGTCTTTATGTTCTGTGCCTTTCATTCGAGGTCATCAAGAGAAGTACCAGTTGAGAACTGAGGCCAATATAATCGACTTTACCCCCTACTACAAATTTGCTGGTTGTGTGCCAAAATGTTATAACAATATTAGCATATAATATAGTCAATGATAGGCAGATCTCAATGATTGAACGCATATATCGAGCATTGTTTCCCATGGTTGCTGTCCAAAGAATAAATAACATATACAATAACGCACACATAGAAACCGAGGAAGAAAAAAAGTGGAAGGTGAAAGGAAAAAAAAATAATCATGAATTTAGTACACACAAAGACACACACACATACTCTCTCTTTCTCTTTCTCTCTCTCTCTCTCTCT
>NC_068986.1:111613193-111616904 GCF_001194135.2 Octopus bimaculoides
CAATGCGTTATATTCAACTGCAGGAAAAAGCTGAAGGAACAAATATGGAGAGATCACGGTAATGTCATTTTCGCAGTAAAAAAAAAATATATTAGTAGTTTTTACTTCTAAGATAAATTACGTGTAATTCTGAACGTATACTTTCTAAAATGGAAAAAATCAGGATTTGTTTTAGTGAACCACCACTCTCTCTCTCACACTCTCTCTCTATTTCTCTCTATCTCTCCTCTCTCTCTCTCTCTCTCTGTATCTCTCTCTCTCTTTATCTCTCTCTCTCTCTTTATCTCTCTCTCTCTCTTTATCTCTCTCTCTCTTTATCTCTCTCTTTCATTCGTCTTCAGTTTTGGAAAAATCGCATCTAAGCAACAAATACAAAATAATACAAAGACGCATATGTATGTGTATTTGTGTTTGTGTGTGTGCTAATGCATATACACGCGTGTCTGTACACGCACACACACATAGACAATACTTATATATATATATATATATATATATGTACGCATATAAACTTAATGGTTTTTGTGTCTTAATTTAAACATAGATAAACAAAGAAACATGCACGCTCACTTTCTTACATTTATACGTCAACATATTTTCTCGCAGTGTCCTCTCACCATAAATAAATTGAAATAAAATTTCCTTTAGCACACACGTATATCTCACTTCTATATGTTGTATAAAAAGTAAGTCTTAGTACCTAGGAAATAACCCTCATAAATATCTTAAAGTAACAATTTCAAGTGAGAAGGTACCTCTATAAATGATATTAATGAACTACAGAAAAAGACATTGCATCCAACGACATTTCTATACAAATCTGCATTCGAAAGAGCGTCCCGTGCCGAAATCACTAGTATAAAGCTCGTAAAAATCACTTTAGACTGTTTAAATATAGCACATGCATTCCTTGAAATGCAGAAGAATTTTCGACACTACATCGCTGTCATGATACAAGACTGGCGTAATAATATGTATACAAATATTCTGTAGTAGTTCTGATATTAATCTTAATGATAGGCAAACTTTATCAGAGAGTAAATACATGCATTGCAAAATATTAAGAAAGTACTATATTAAACATGAAAAGGTACTACATTTACAATATAGAATACATAGGACCACGAGAAGGAAAATATTTAAATTGATTGAAACTACAACTGGGATATGATATCATATTTGAATATATTCAACAGTTCATATGTACCCGATTGAGGAATACGATGAAGATGACAGACTGAACTGATAACCTTGGTTTTGCTGATGATATTGTCTTCATCATTTGAAATGCTTAAAACTTACAACGACTTGCATCAGGAGTAGATCAAAATGAGGGAAATCTTGGTTTGAGGACAAGCAGCGTCATCAGGAACGATGACTGTATTGAGACTGATAACAATCCTGGAATTAGCAAAGCTGTTCCAGAGAATGTGAAATATCTGGTCTTCAAACACCATCACTTAACACATAAAAATACAGCTCTATGATAGCATAGTTCTTCCGACGGTTCTGTATGCAAATGAGACTTAAAATATCACCGTGAAAATAAGGAGAAGGCTGGATGTGTCCCGTCAAAAATGCTCGAGAACAATTCAGAAAAATTGCTGTCAAGATCACGTAACCTATGAAGACGTTCTAAACGTGGCCAACGCAGGACCACATAGGGAAATCGTTATAAATGAATGCTGAAACTAGAAGATCGTGTAGTTCGGTTACCTGAACAATACCATTCAACAACAACTTCTAAATGGACATTACCATAAGGGAAAGGCAAAAAACGGGCAAACCGAAAACTAGACGTACAGAACATTCATAACTGGCATTAAAAGGTCCAATATCGCATGGGCAGATGTAGTGATAACTAGCACAGCAAATAGAAGCCAAGAAGGGTCAGCCTGCTACCAATATACTCAAGAGCAGAGGCGGAACTGATGTTTGTGTGTGTGTGTGTGTGTGTATGTGTGTGTATGACTTATAGCCATGTATGTATGACATATATATATCAATTTATTAGAATATTATCAAACTCAATTTCACCTAAAATTTTTCCTGTGCCCAATTAAACCAATTTGAGAAGCTAAATTAAATTAGATTAAATTTCCATATCGAATATCGTTAATTGGGTTTTTCATCAGGGGAAGAATTTTATAAAAAGGAGATACATTCTGATGTGTTGTTTAACTCTTGATAGACTAAGATGTCTGTGTTTGAGCAAACAGTATATTTAAGAATCCGTTTCTTATTTATATGTAACTGAAAACTTGTTTAATGCATTTATGCGCGCGTGTGTGTAATGTGTTGACAAAAAGAAAAACAAAATATCCATCGGTTAGCTTGAACGATATTTCGGAAGGACTACTTTAAACTAAAAGCTTAAAAAACATTATTCCTAAATGACATTATTACTTAGATAGATCGCAATGTCAGTAAATTATTTACTCATTTAAGAAATATAATCATAAATCACCCAGTTTCAATATAGAAATTATAATTAAATAATAAATTATCATAATTATATGTATATATATATATTTTAAACTACAGTTGCGTCTATGAAATATTTTCATTACGTAATTGTGCGTGTCTGTGAGTTGATGTGTTGAAAGGTGCTAGACAATGACGAATGAAAACTGTTTCCTAATTACCATAGCCGACATCCTTTTAAGAGGATTTGGTTTCTTGATTTAGTTATATATACATTTAATTAATAATAATATGTATATGTATATAATCATATTAAGGGAGGTGCATGGGCGAATACGGCCTCCAGCAAGCTTGAAGTGTTGATACCTTCAAAAAATTACAAAAAATCTCCAGATAAATATATACCACGTCTGAAAGCTGACGAGTGAAAGAATATTAAAAAGATCTCACGTGAATTGTGAATTGGCTCCAATTTCTGGATGAAAGCCAAAAAAAAAAAAAAGAACGCTTTCTTCCTTCGTCAATACAATACATGGGGAAATATATATCCAATTCAAAACGAAAGTGAGATGTGACAAAGCTGGTCCTTTAAAATACGTGTACGGGAAGAAAGAGTGAGAGAAAGTTGTGGTGGACGAATACAGCAGGGTTCGCCACCACACCCTGCCGGAACATCGTGGAGATTTAGGTGTTTTCGTTCAATAAACACTTACTACAACCAGTCTTGGAATCGAAACCGCTATCCCACGACCGCTGCCCTAAGCACTAGGTCATTGCGCCTAACAATATGACATCTAAGCTATCTTATACTAAACATACTGTAAAAATGGTGTACTAATTATTTTGTGTTCGAAATACTCAAATATCTTCAATAAGCAAAGACTGTCAACTGTTTAACTGCGTTATGGTTCTGAAAATAACTTATAAAAGATTGATTAGGGTAATAATTAATAAAGGTAATAATAATGGTTGATAAAGGAAATTTGGTTAATTCCATCAGATAATGATTCTAGAATGAAATGACAATGGAACTTTTTATCAAGATTTACGATATTATTCGGAAAAAAGAAAACATATTAGATAACGGTGTGCTATTACTCTAAGAAATCAGATATTTTAAATAAAATTCTAATAAATATTTTTTAGAAAGAATACTGATATGTAATATTGTTATAATGACACTTCTTCTTCTTCTTCTTCTTCTTCTTCTTCTTCTTCTTCTTCTTCTTCTTCTTCTTCTTCTTCTTCTTCTTCTTCTTCTTCTTCTTCTTCTTCTTCTTCTTCTTC
>NC_068986.1:111617233-111618346 GCF_001194135.2 Octopus bimaculoides
TATATATATATATTTGTAATAAATAGATAGATAGATACATACATACATACATAGACAGATAGATGGATATACGTAGAAACATGCATACGTTGGCGAAGATCTCTATAGTCGCACGTGCATTCACCCTAAATATATACTTTTTACTCGCATATTTTCGTCTCCTGAGAACTAGAAAAAGAGTTCCCATGTGATCTCATTTTGGACAATATTTCCTATTGATACAATGCTGAAAGTGTGAACTTACAATTATCTGCAGCACATATATGGAATATAGTGCGCGCATATATGTCTGGAGATGTAGATAATTGTCGGTTACATGTGTGTGTATGCGTGTATGCGTGAATGCACGTATGTATGTACATATATATATGTATATCTATATATGCTTCTCTGTCTCTCTGTTTGTATGTCTATCTATGTGGGTGTATGTAAGTATGTATGTATGTATGTTTACACACATTAATTCAGAAATACACTTCACGATAATTACCAGGCATACGTACGCAAGATTTGACACAATTAATGAGTCGTTTTCTCTAAGTGCCAGGCACTTCGAATCAGTTAATTAGATATCATTTTGGTTCCGCGTCGTTATTACTTCGGAAGAAAAATCAGAATTGATGCTCTCAGCATTCTTGTTTATCAGAAAAACCAATATGTACTCTTCGCTGTATTCTTCAAAAATGACATCTTCTATGAAATATTTTCTCTACAAGCATCGTTTGATTATTCAGCATTCTTTAAATCATTTGAAGGTAGATATGTATAACATGAATTAGAACACTGTTTATATAGATGATTGACGGCCGTACATAATATATTAGTCATGAGTTAAAATTTCGACCAATCTGGAATCTTACCTTGAAGAAAAATGAAAATATTACGAATGCTGAATGTATTTGCGTGTAACACGTTATTCACGTATATAATTAGAAAGAGACCCAAGTACACGTGTGCTTGCGTATAATATACAATTTTCGAAGTAGAATAGTCAAATTGCTTTCCACAGTATATCTATACCACTGGCATCTTTTATTCTGCCTTAACCGCTAGATTTTCGATAGGAAGTCGGTATATATCCTGTTTCCGCCTCCTCTTTCACTATGTTTGTGT
>NC_068986.1:111618372-111619529 GCF_001194135.2 Octopus bimaculoides
TATATATATATATATATATATATGTATATATATACGTATATATTTGTGTATATGTGTGTGGTCGCGCGCGCGCGCGTACCAATAAATATATATTCTTAAGTATTAATTGTGGGTATAACCATAATAATAACCGCAGAATACGAGAACCTAGTAAAACAGTAAATATAAAAAGGACGAAAATGGAAAGAAAAAATACATAACACTAAGGAAAATAGATATAAGACAAAACCCATGAAACAATGGCCAACGGTAGAAAGAAGGGCACCGTTAAATGCTCATAAAAATAAAGATAATAAAGCCGTACAAGCAGAGGAAAAAACAATACAATAACAAACCCATGTGACATATTAAACGAAATCCAAAATATAGTGATGAAATTATTTGTTTTAAGAAAATTTTCATTTCACACATAAAATTCAAAAATAGGTCAGGATTTCTTCGCAGCATTAGATACGTACTTCCCAAGATCTTCCAAACATCACAAAGCCATCAAGAGTCATTATGGAAAATTAACATACGCGACCTCTCACAATCTAGGATATCATATATACTAACTAAATAATAGAAAACTAAATAGAATAAAACTGGAATACAAAGCGACAGCTGTAAATAAAATTGTATACGACGATGGAATATTTGCAGATAAGGGTAAAAATAAAGCTCACCAAAAAAAAAACAAAAAAAAACAGCCAAACAACACCACACAACTGACGATCCAATCCATACATAAGAAGAATGAGTACACGATTACAGGAGGAATAGGGCAGTAGTAACTCCGCTGGGAGAAAAAAATATGTATCATATGTAACTGCAGACGTAAAGAGGAATGCAAATTTAACAACTGCATGATAAAGAGTGTAGTTTACAAACGTGATGTGAAGGCAGGTACACAGATATACATGTATATTACCGACACCGAGGGCACCATGAGAAATCGTCTGCGTAACCATTAAACTTCAAATCTCAGTAACATTTTCCTCCAGTTTTTCTGAAATAAATAAATGAGAAAATCGGATTTAACGTGGAAAATTGTTTGAATATAATAGACTTGAAACTTTTGGCATAATTCTTAAATTTCACAATATGTAACTGCAGCAGGAGATACCCTACAAAGTAGGGAGACAGACACTTATAGGGCGTCACACACACACACACAC
>NC_068986.1:111619539-111626898 GCF_001194135.2 Octopus bimaculoides
ACACACACACACACACACACACAAACACACACGCAAACATACACACACACTCACCCACACACTGAAACACATCTGCATTTAGAAATGTACACACAGGTAATCAGAATTTTAAAATGCTGTATAGTAGACATATGTATGCATGTACGCATGTATGCATATATATGTATATATGTGCACCTATGTATGTGTGTGTGAGTGTTTCTTTGCAATAGAAAGCAGAAAAGTCACCTATCCCCTCTCTCCTATGTATTCCTCGCATCCACATTTCTTTCCCTTCCTCGACGTTTTAACTGTTACTTATGCATATCTGCATGTGTGTGTGGAGTATGTGTGTGTGTGTGTGTGTGTGTGTGTGTGCAGTGTGTGCGTATCTGTGTTAGCGTGTATCTATGTATTTACAAAAGTATGTATGCAGCGTCGCGTGTATATCCTTGAAAGACAGCTGTATTAACGTTACTGCCCCACTGCTACTCCATATCTCGTTTACAGAGCGCTGTTCTCCCCTATTCTGATATCATCCACACTCACTAATCCACTGCATTCCTCTCACACTACTGTTCTTACACACTTTTTGTTTATCAAACAACATGCCAACACCACTAGGGCGTCCACTATAGAGTTTTATTGAACTGTAGTTAGCTTATAATTGAACTGGATATAAATTTAACATGTATGCAATGTGTCGTCAAGATTAGTTCACTGGATAGACAGCAAGATGGTAATAGACAGATCGACAGAGACAAATTGCCTTTTATATCTAAGATGTATATATACATACGAACATACATGCATACCAGATGCGTGTGTGTATACGCTTAGGAAATAAGGAAGTGTATCCACGGAGTAAACTATATGAAACTCTCACGTAACTACGAAGATACTATAAGGAGCCTCTTGGTCGTGCTCAATCATGTATCGCGAAATTCTTGCACACATCCTTTCCGGTGCCGGGTCTGGATTGTGGGAACAATAGCTGCAAAAAATATAGCATAAAATTTGGCACGGTCACGGCTCGAACCCTTAAATGTAATACCAGCATATGGCGTCAAAAATATTTTTTAAAGAATTCTGCCTTAATAGAAACCTGGGTGCGATTCCGCTGTAGATTTTCACGCCGTTTTAGTCATGGCTACAGAATGAAAACTAATTTAATCTTAATCAACAGGACCCACAAAGGTTAATCAAAACGTGGAACGAATTATGATTTTAGTATCGTAGTATTATATACACGATATCACTTCTCGATTAACTTGACACGTGCAAAATTATGAAAATCAATGAAGTAATTGTTAAAAATAATCAGATGTATTTTCATATTTCATGGTTCACTGAGCTGCATCAACGTATGTGAATTGAAAATTAAAGTCAAATTTGCACATAGCTTTATGAATGAATGAATGTATATATATATATATGTTCGTATGTATGCATTTTTCATTTCTCCTGTCAGTGTATGGGGGGAATGCATTTTTAATTTCCCATATATTCACTACAAAACCACAAACTTATATTCATATGTAAAATATGAGTACGACATCAGACGCATATGCTCATATGTATATATTTTATATACATAGTGAGGCTCATTCCTAAGGTGGACCCTCCAATTAGTGGCCAACGCCTGTTCTTACACTGTTAGCCTTGTGCTCCTAGTATCAATTTTTCTGTGTTCTTTTTATGGCCATTCCCACCTATGTTTCCCAGCAACTGCTCTTGTGGCTGCATGTCCCTTGTTGCATAATGCATCTTCATATCCTTATTATTATTATTATTATTATTATTATTATTATTATTATTATTATTATTGCCTTTTCACAGCTTCTACCGGTGGAGATGAAGTACGGTGTCAGCTGTTCACTACCAGTGAACTAAAGTAACACCCCTTTTTTTCGAGCTCCGTCCGGAGTATTCGAGCGGTTTCAAGCATTGCTGTTTTCTGCAAATGCTCCTCCCTTATTGCAGCTCCTATTTCTTCCAAGTACTTCTCTAAATTTTTACTCACTGTACCCAGGGTTCCGACAATTATTGTTACGATTACCACCTGTTTTAGAGACGGCAGCTGCTTAACCTCCCAAGCTAACCTGTCATGTCAATCGAGTTTTATTTCTTCCTTATCGCATAACTTTTTGTCAGCTGGGCATGCGATATTTATGATTCAGCATCGTTTGCTTTCTTTCTCAGTTAACACTGGTCTGGTTTCCAAGTCTATATTTCATGGTCGCACTGAATCATAAAATCTCATGGGATTTTATAATCCCATGTTTTTCATTTCGATTACAACATCTTTATACTTTCTGAGCTTATCACATTCTCTTGAAGAGATATTATGGTCACAGGGTATTCTCATGTCAATCAATAAGCAGACTTGATTGTTTTTGTCTTTCACAACAATATCTGCTTTATTTGCTTTGATGGTACAGTCTGTACATATTGGAAAGTCCCAAAGAATGGTTGCATGTTCTCCATCAGTTACAACCTCAGGGTGGTGCTTGTTCCATTTGTCAGAAGTTTCGATTTTATAATACCGAAACATTATACAATATAGATATTGGCCAACACTGTCATCTCTTAATTTGTACTCTATAACTGCTAAAACCTTACATCCAGAGGTTAGTTATTCAACTGTTTCTATCCCGTCTTTGTAGTGTCGGCACTTTGCGTCTGTACACCGTTTTGCCACACATTGGCTTGATTGTTCGGCTCAATAAGATGTTCTTGGGCAGCCAAGAAAAGGCTTTCACCTCCTGTTTTTAGCCTTGAGGTCCATAGCCACTGATGGCTGTTCTTCTGGTCTGCATCAGCTTTTTTGCTACGGGCTACATATTTGCCTTGCAGAGATTTTTTTTCCCACCTATCAGCCAATTGTTCTTTGCAATTTTTTGCATTTTTGTTTGCTATTGATTTCACTTTCTCTGCAACTGCAGTTTCCCCACTTCCGTGATGCTGTTCAACCTGGGTTTTATGCACAAAATCACTTGAAATTTGTTTGCTCTCCTTCATAGCAGAATAAAGCTTCTTGCGCTTTTCATGGTTTTCAAAGAGATTTAGCACGTAGTCGTTAGCTGTTTCAAGTTATTTTGCCAGTCTAATTGTGGTGATTATTCTAAGGAGATTTCAAATTGGATCAAGCCCCGAACTCTTTTAACTCTGGGTAGATAAAGACGATCTGCGTCTGCCTTTGGGTGGTGCATCTTATTGCAAGTCAGCAGATTAGGGATTTCCCTGTCAATCATCGTTATTTCGCTCATATTCCAGTTCAACACTCTGAAAATGCAAATAACAAAAGGAACTGATAAAGAAATTATAGCTAACACATTGTTACGTGCATTTAACTAGATTTTAAAACTTCAACTCTCCCATAACACCCCTTTCTGATCTTCTCTTTCATACTTGCATGATGAATGCCAGAACCCTTATTTATTCTGAGGTATTTGTAAGTTTATTCCTGTTGGGGTTCTTGTATGACTGTCAAGATCCAACACAACTGAATGCCGCAGTTGATATTAATATTCATTGTGGTCAGTGCTCCATTGGAATGTTATAACTGGACATTCGTATTTCACATTGACGTGTTTCAGGACGTTTGAAATCGCAGGAGAAATTTTGAAGATATCCAGCGATTTCAAGATCCAGGAATGTGGTATGCTGTCGAAGGACTTTTTATAATCAAACCATGCAGAACTGATATTTCTGCGTTTGTTATGATAATTCTCAAGGATCATACGATTAAGAGTTGTTCTTTGCATCCATATCATCCTCGTCGGCACCCTTTTTCTTCAGTGGGGAAAATACCGTTCTATTCCATAAATTTGTATGTTTTCTCCACTGGGAGTATTGTGGAAATTCGGTTTCATTAATCTTTGAGAGTAGGTAAGTAATACTTCTTGCTAATAAATCAGGTGTTCTCGTAGGATCTCTCATAAGTTCATTGAAAATCTGGACTAACATTTCGTGGGCGCTCGGGAGTAAATCGAGCCAGGAGATTTTCACTTATGAGCCTTCATCAGTGTCATCGTCATGTCTGCTATTGTGATATCTTCCCATGCTTGCTCTGGTAAGATTAAGTAGCGTCCTTCTGTACGTCTAATCCAGTCCACATTTTCATTGTTTGTAAGTTTTTTCATCACTCCAGATATTTTCCCAGAGGTTTTCAACATCTTCAGTGGTAGGGTGGTCTTTTACGCTTATTTTCTCCTTCCCCATTTCAATGTAGAATGTTTTCGCATTGGATGTGAACAGCTTATTTTGCTTATAAAATTTGTTTTTCTCAAATCTTTGTATTTTCTGAACTGTTGCTTGGACTTTTTGTTGCAGTGTTTCTTTTCCTGAAAGCAATTCTTCTCTTGATGAGAATCTATGTTTTCACTTCATCTTTCTTCCTTTTCTGGTTTTTACATCGTTTCCACAGATTACTTCATTCAACATCTCATAATTTTAATCCCTTTTTGAATTCTATTTTTCCAGTTTGGAATTCTTCTCAGGTTTGTATTTCTTCGCTCTTTCGGAGGCATGCAACACGTTTCAATTGTCTTCGCAGCTGCGTAAATATTTTCATTTCATTCAGTGAGATTTGGTTTTAGTTCTTGTATAATTCTCTTTGTTGCATTGTTTCCAGTTTTAATTTGTTTTCTATTTTGGATTGTATTTGAGAGCTTATGAAGTGGTTCTTTATCATGCATATTGATGTGTCTTACAACTGCAAGCTTATTTAGGATTTTCTGCTTCAGTTCTATCATAGACTCCCTGCGTTCTTCAGTAAATGTGCAATCCTCAAATATTGTTCCTTTACCGCTTTCCTTGCTATCCTTATCAGGTTCAGTACAATTTATTTCTCAAGACGTTTGCGTGTTCTGGTCAAATGACAGTCTTTCAATCGAGACTTGTGGAGAGTTGCTCTCTCCGTCTCGTTCTTCATTTCCTCTCTGCCATATTTTTGGGTCATTTTCCGCAGCGTGCTTGATCGTAGATATTTCACTCTCTGTGAGCCATTAAATTTTGAAGATATCCTTCCCAAAATTTGGTAACTTGCTTTCGTCCAAATATAGTCTGCTGTCTTGATTTCGTGTTCTCCATATTTGATAAGAGTGCTCAGTGTGTTTCTGTTCAGATGGTCTGCCTAATGCATAGTAATAGGCGTATATTATTTCTGTATATTCTCCTCGGGTCCATTTGATCCTCTTACATTTTCTTTCTGTGGTTAGGGAGGTGGTGGTCTTCGAGGGCACGAGTTGGGGCAGTTTTCGTTCAAGTGACCATCCAAGTTCGTATTAAGAGAATGTTTTATGCCAGTGGATTATTTTTGACACCAGGCTGGCTCTCTCCTGACGGACGCGCTTCCAGGTTAACCATATGAAAAACGATTTCGAGTATTTGGTTGGCAAATAACTTCCCGCTGTTTTTTTTGATAATTTTTAATTTATTGCGTTTTTAAATTTTGGAATATATTTTTTCGAGAATTCTATTTTTGATTCATTTTGGAATCTATTTTGTTTTTGTTTTGTCTAGTTAATTTTAGTTACTTTTTGTTTATTTTCAGATCATTAAAATGGAATGTCAAGTTGAGAAAAACGAACATTTTCGGCACCTCCTTCTTTTTAATTTTAATCAAGGTTCTGAGGCCGCAAAAGCTGCTCGCGACATTTATGCTGTGCATGGAGAGGGTGCCATAGCTGAAAGAAGCACTCATGATTGGTAAGCCAAGTTTAAAAATGGAAATTTTGGCCTCAAAGACGCACCTCGTTCTGACCATCCAGTTGTTGAGTTCGATGAAGAGCGATTAAACCAACTTTTGCACGAACATTCTTGTCAAATGACAAGGTAACTGGCAGAGAAAATAGAATTTTCCCACACTGATAAAAACAAGCATCTCCACTCGATGGGAAAGGTTCAGAAGTATGGAGCATGGGTTCCGCATGCTTTAAGTGACAACAACAAAAATCAACGAGCCACAATCTCCGCTCGTTTGCTTGTTTGTCACCGCTCAACTCTTGGACACAAGCAACGATTTCTTTACAGAATCGTTACTGGCGCCAAAAAATGGTGCCTATACATCTATATGAAGCAGCGTAAGGAATGGCTTAGCCCCGGTAAACAAGCGACACCGCGCGTGAAACAAGATCTTTATGCGCGTAAAACGCTGTTGTAGGTATGTGGGACTGGGAAGGGATTGTACATTACGAATTGCTTGAACGAAACCAAACGGTGAATGCGGAACTCTATGTTCAACAGATGGAACCGCTCAACACGGTTTCTTCAAGAGAAAAGACCTAATCGGCAGCATGGACTTCTGCTGCACGACAACGCCCTCCCTCATATCGCCAATATGACCAAGGAAGCCATTCAAACGCATGGTTGGAAGTGCTGCCACACCCGCCGTTCTTTCCTGATTTTGGCACCAACGGATGTCCATCTCTTTCGATCTCTTTCAAATGCTATGCGCAGAGTTTCGTTCAATACTGATGCAGAATTGAGAGCTTGGTTGGATAAATTTTTCGAGTCGAAATCGGGTGATTTTTACCAACGAGGTATTGAAAATCTTGTTGAACGTTGGGAATAAGTTGTAAACAACAAGGGTGAATACATTATTGATGAATTAGTTATTTTTTATTAAACCTTTTTAAAAAATTAAATTTAAAACAAAACGGTGGGAACTTAGTTGCCAACCTAATACATTTATAGTTTCCCTTTTTGCTTCGTAAGACATATTTGTGCTACATTAATATTATTAGTGCTGAACCCTGTATTGTGGAAGATGTAGACACTGTTGTTGTCTCTGCTACTGTTGTTGACTCCGCCATTAATGCCGTGAAAGTTACTTTAACCTTGGCATCACAGCATTGCGCATCGTCAGTTACCACCAATACAGCCTTGATCAATATCGCTGTGTCCAGCAACCACCACCACCACCATCGTCATCATCATCATCATCATCATCATCATCATCATTATTATTATTATTATTATTATTATCATTATTATTATTATTATTAATATTATTATCATCATCATTATTATTATTATTATTATTATTATTATTATTATTATTATTATTATTATTATTATAGTGTATTCATTTAGCCTAGCTATCCATTTAACTCTCAGACAGTTTGTTTCTCTCTCTCCATCTCATCTTTCTCTTTCTATACACACTCATATATATATAAATAGATAGATAGATCTAGATATAGGTATATATATATGTACACATATACATACATATATATCGCGCGTGTGTGTGTGTGCGTGTATGTGTATGCAGACACACACCCATACACACACACACACACACACCTACACACACACACACATACACATATATATATATATGTATATATATATATATATATACATATATATACA
>NC_068986.1:111627619-111628765 GCF_001194135.2 Octopus bimaculoides
TATATATATATATATATATACAACTTGATATGTATATATGTATGTATGTATGTGTGTGTGTATGTATGTATGTATGTATGTGTGTGTGTATGTATGTATGCATGTATGTATGTGTATATATGGTATTTATATAGACAACAAGCTTTCGAGGATGTTTTTTTCACATTATTCATGATAAAAACTGCATCACTAAATTCGGGAATTTTTGCGCATGATCTCCCACGCTCATGTAATACGAAAAGACTAAACATCTATAGAAGCAACCGTAACACTGTTCCTCAGTATGATATCAATTTACAACCTAGTATTCACTCACACAAGAAGGAAAAAAAATGACGAACACATTTCGGGTAACTTTGCCCTACTTATATTATTTCTAATTAAAATAGCGGAATTGAATTGCTGAGCTTTCGATCATTTGCTGCTTCATGTCAACGGAACTAAGCTTAAATTTTCAATCAAGTGCTACAAGTATTCGTGATTTAGACAGCTATGTTCAGCAGGCAGATATCTCATTCCGAGTATTACACTCGTAAATTAATATATCTTGCTCATTATGCATTTATCATAATTACTTCTGCAAAACAGAATGACCTCCTCTTAATGGGCTTACAGCCCATGAAGTTCCTCTTTTCGTATCACTTATGAATGTTTGAATGTTGATGCGAAATCTCTAGTCCTTTATAAAATGATCAAGGTTAAGGTCCAACATAATTAAAAGTAAAACTAGTATACTGACACTTAGGAAACGCTGTTCATTGCCGTTCTGTCTCTATGCCTTGTTTAAAGAGAGAATACATATACAGTAAGGAACATTAGGTAGACTAAATCTAACGAATGGATTCGCGATCTATTCACATTGTTTCTTTAAATATCAAACGTCTGTCATTTAAGCTCAACATCAAATGAACTCCATGAATATCACGAATGAGAAACGGCTTACAAGGGCCATGTAAAAGCTCCGCCATACACTCGCTATATGTCACAAGAAATCTCTTAAATTAAGATAATTTTGTGAAACATTTTGACAATGAAGTATCAATGTAAACAAGATTTGACTCCGTTGGGAAAGTGATGATTCAATATTCGGTCAGTTTGTTCCAATAAGTTTCATGAGGTACGTAAATAGAGTATATATATATATAT
>NC_068986.1:111630629-111633723 GCF_001194135.2 Octopus bimaculoides
TATTTAGTAGCAGACGCTGTTTTGCACATTTGAAATTATCTGAAAACATGAGTTCGTATTGAAAAAACAAAATTGAAGAAAATTTCAAACCAGCTTTAAACTATTACATTTTTCTTTATTTTTTAATTAATTTTTTTTTTTTTTTTTGTTTGGTCTATGCAAGAAAAGTCGGTTGGAAACCTATATTTGTTTTAAAATTTATACGCGTATTCTTTGTTAAATAACAACTTAATGGAGTAGCCAAAATATCTTTATAGAATCCATTCTCATACGAGGATGATATGAAAATTAACTCCAACTATGGGATTAGGTGGACGTCGGTTTCGTTAGTAATCTCCATTGACACGAGATTAATCAACGGAGAATTTTAAGACATTTAAAAATAAGATATTGACAAAATAAACGAGGCACAATTTGTAAACAGTAATATATTTCTGAATAGCAATATGTTTAATATACGTGAGGCGGATTGCGTGTTGTACAGTAATTCATGGACTACTAGTGATATTGAACCCACAGTGTAGTATGAAATATGATGGTAGAAGGGAGTTTGAAGAAACAATGTGGCGTAACATGTACAGGAAGAAGGAAGCATGAGTGAAATAAGTGGTCTTATTTCTGGTACGTAAAGATGACATTTGAACATCAACGACCACATCAATAACTACGCCTTGAGCAACTGCAAAAGCAACAAACATCAATAACAACAACTACAAAAACAACAAAGAACTTTATCAAAAATAACAGCAACAACAGCATCAAATCACCTCCAAACGCTACGTTGTTAGTAATGACTACAACAATATCCCCAAGGACATCAACAGCAACATAAGCCACATCATCAATGAACACAGTAACAACATCATATAATCTTCTTTTATTTTACGCTGACATGATATGTTACTTAGCATAAGATGTATAGACCTTAAAATGAATGCATGTATGTTCTAGACATTTATTGCTTAAGGAATATCAGCACAATATAGATATCGCAATGCATTATAGGACATATTCTGAAACAAACATTTTCTGCATTTCTATGATCAGATCATCAATATGTGTGAACATTTACATAGTATTAAAACCTTTTTTTAAATCGAAACAAGAAAGAAGCCTCTATATTAGTGATTTAAAAGCTATTAATTAAATCCAGATCTACATCGAACCAAAACCTTTGGGGAAATACATATTGAGAAACTATATCCCTGGAGAAGTCTACTTGATCAGGCTTAACAATAACAACACTATATAATATATTTCCTATTTCATGCTAAGCTAAAATGCTACATTATCCACCCATATAGAACGGAAATATATTCTGTCCATAGCAATATAAAAGAGGTCATTATATAAGGACCAGAACACGTCTATTTTCAAATCCCTTCTCCCTGACACCAATATAGAGTTGCTTTTGCAGAGATTCTACACTTCTCTCAAAATACATAAGGAAATTCAGGAATCTCCCGCCAGGAATAATTCAGCCAACAGAATAAAACTGTCTTAATGATCAAACACGCCCAGTTTTTGCACACAATAATGAAATATAATAGGGGGAAAACTTTTATATATAGGAATACATGATCATCATAAATATACTACTAGAAAAAATAGATCGGATGATAGCATTTAGGCGGTCGACATTTATAGTATACATATAAAACATTAGAAAGGAATTGAATTTCATTTCAGATTGTATAATAGAATATGGCGTTCGATGGATAATTGCTTATGAAGAGTTCAATAGTTTTCAGGTTTTGGAGAAGAAATATATTGAAAAATGACTAAGACCCAAACTAACTTACAATTACAAAGATTTCTGACGAATTAATATTATAGGGCTACGATTAACTTGGAAAGCCTCGTCTTCGTAAATTTTACATACAGTCACTTTGTAACGCACTACTCGACTATTTTTTTTTGCGATGAATATCTGCAGGCGAACATAAATGGTTAAGTGGTGTTCAAGGAAAATTTAAGAATGTTTGAAAATAGTAAAAGAGATTTCAATACTCTGATGCAGAAGGCAAATTTGGTAATTAATGTACCTGCTTATAACGGCAGATAGCCCTCCACTACAAAGCATAAATATTACACATGTACTACTTTGAACTTACAGATCAAAATGCAAATTATCCTTAAAAGACACCTTCAAATGCACAATTTCTCAGTAAACTCGGAGTAGCGAGAGAGTAAATCATCAGAATATATTACAGATATACTCCTTGTGTTAAGTTACTTTTATCACTAGATCCTGAAGTCATGCTACATGCTCCAGTCCATTTAAACACACACTTACGGAAGGCTCTCTGTTTCTCTCTCACACTACGCACACACACTCACACCACACATACACACACACACACACACACACACATATATATATATATATATATATATATATATATATATATATATATTCATAAAGAGGCATATATATTTACACAAAGGTGTTTATATATATATATATATATATATATATAATGTGCATACATATAGATGCATATATTTAATATTCTTGCTCATATATTTTTTGTATCTATACTTATGTATACATATATATGTATATGTGTATGCAATACAAAAGCCAAGACAGAGTGTGATAGAGAGAGAGAGAGAGTGAGAATGATAGTTAGGGGCTAATATTAGCAACAAACAGATCCGCTGCTGTTATCGCTAACAGTGGTAGAGGACATTACATCAATGGGATGTTGTTTTATTTATTAATAGGATCACATACTGTGCATCACTCTGCAAGGCTGCATGATGCATGGGAAAGTTGGCGTGACAACGATATATATTTCTTTCAGGTGATCTTCATTGAAGTCAAGCTGAAAAACCACTCAAGCATGTGTGATAAGGAGGCATTTACTTGTATATTTGAACTTCGTTCTTATACTTGGTCATGCTGTTTTTCTCTAACTTTCTTTTTGGCATGTATGTATTATTTTTGTATTCTTCATGCAGAGTTTCTGTATATATATACATATGAGAAAATGTATGTACGTGTAGATATGGGAGTGTAGATAGATAGATTGTTACAGAGGGGGAGAGAAAGAGAGAGATAAATATATACACACACACACATGTATATATA
>NC_068986.1:111634054-111636223 GCF_001194135.2 Octopus bimaculoides
ATATGTATGTATGTATACATGCACTAGTCGTTCTTTTAAAATTTCATATATATTTCTGAATAATATTTTAACCGATTTCATGTAATACGTCATTTTATGCGCTGTTATTGCTCCATTAATTTTATGGTAATAATGTTACTTTACCTTTTTTCTCATGCTTAAATTGTCAACTGAGAGATGAAATGAACGTAAATTGCAGAGACTTTCTTTTGCTGAAGATGTCGCGCAGAACAGCGTAATCTTCTTTCAATACCAAGAACGTTTCTCCTGCGTGTCGTCAGCCATCGAATTCCTCAAATTTTTTTCAAAATCATTCAGTGGGGAAACATTTGACTTGAAGCTGATGGAATTTTCGCACGCGTTACTGCGATGAGAAATGAAAATGTATGGGCCAATTTTGAAATGAACCCAGGCAAAAAACCTGATTGTTTGTTTAAAACTGACATTGGACCCTCTGTTGGACAGTCAAAAGTATCGTAGGGACGGAAATGCTGAGTTAAGGAAAATAGGACCGTTCTTAAGAAATATATTCTGCACATGTTTGGATTAAAGGAGCGGTCGGTCAATTTGAAGGCCACTTTTTTGGCATGTAATGAAAACTTCTGTCTTCAACGACATACAACGGTGCTACAAGCAGTTACTACAATGAGGTTAAGCACCAACCTATTCTCCAATAACTTATGCAGTATAGAATATATTTTACAATCTCTAAGTTGATGGTTCCCTTGTTAAATTTAGATCCTTCGAATGATTTTCACAAATGAGTAGTGTTACCAGAGTGTATACAAAATCGCCAGGAAGTGCAATGCATATGACGACTAGCTTTGGACAAACGATGGCGGGCCTGTAGTTTTCCACATCAACACCGTGTCACTTGATCGTAAACCACTCTGTAGTAATGGCTCTATATATCCCACGAACTCTGTCTCATCGTGACTATGTCCGAGAACTGGAACGTACTGAGAATCCCTGTATTTTCCAATAAAAGGAAGTTTCCAAAAACCATACAGTTGTCCAAGTCAACTTCCAAGGTTTTCTGTTATAGGACTTTACAATTCTACGCTACAACAATAAATAAATTTGCAGACAGTTAGTAAAAATATAAAAATATTAAACGATGATTATTCCTGAAAATTGAATTTATTCTCTGTTGAGATATTTCTCTTAAAACATCAATGAGAATGAGAAATCAAACAACTACATTTGTGACAAGATCATACACACAGGAACATGAAGGCGTCATATACAATGGCAGAGTTTATATACATACCCTTGATGGAAATGTTGACCTGTGTAGAAACTACTTACTTCAATATGTACACTGATATATATGGAGAGGAACATCGCAAAACCTGTGACAAGAGGAGATATGGATAAATCGGGTATAACTGACCATGTATGGAAAAATGGAGACCACCTCACCCTGTGAGAGGAAGTTAAAATAATAGACAGAACACCACTCAAAAATACGAAAACTAAAAGAAACAGCACATATCCTAGGACACAACAACCTTCTAAGCAGACCGAATGCAGATATGAACAGCATATGGGAACCGGTATTAAGGAAGGATAGGAAAATATTAGATTTATAAGCTCTAAAATTCACTCCATAATTGTCCACGAGCAAATGGCGTATTGGTTTAGAGCGCGGGCTACTAACCTCAAGATTCCGAGTTCGATTCCAGGCAGTGATCTGATGATGATGACAATAATTATAATTAAAAAAATTATAATAATAGTAACATCGAAAATTACCTTAGGAATGAGAACCCAGGTCCGAAATTTTTCCATATCAGCCGAAATGTTGTGTTAACAACAAACAAATACCCGTCAAATGTAAATAATGTACATAATTCCTCATCTCTTAAATATATACATACCCATTTTTCTACTGTAGGCACAAGGCGCAAAAGTTTTGGTGAGTGGGCCAGTCGATTAAATCGACTCAGTACGCAATTGGTACTTAATTTATAGACCCCGAAAGAGTAAAAGGCAAAGCCGACCTCGGCGTAATTTGAACTCAGAACGTCAAGACACACGAAATACCACTAAGCATTTCCCTCGGCGTGCCAACGTTTCTGCCAGTTCATATATGTACCTTTTATTCTTCTACTTGTTTCAGTCATGTGGGAGCACCGCCTGTAGTCCACCAAATCGACCCCAGGCCTA
>NC_068986.1:111636514-111641960 GCF_001194135.2 Octopus bimaculoides
AGAGAGAGAGAGAGAGAGAGAGAGAGAGAGAGAGACAGAGAGAGAGAGAGAGAGAGACACACACACACACACACACACACACAAACATAGATAAATTTCATATTTTTCTATGAGTTTATTTCTGAAAATACTGCCCGAAAACTTTTTATCAACGTCTCTAGTTCTTTCTTACACTATCTTCAACTCACTTTAATTGACTAAAGTTTTCATAGAGCTTTAATGCGTTTGTGTATATTGCTTTACGTAGGTGTGAGTATATATATAGATATACATAACAAATACACTTATATATGAGTTGGCAATTATCCATTTCTATGTATAAGTTGAGGCACCAGAATTTAGTACGATTTTATCCATACAAAGACATAGAATTTATTTAAATTAAAGTCTATCTTTTTGTGCAGCTGAGGATTGCTCTGCATCTTAAATTTCTGTAGTGATTGCATTGTTAAATTAATGGAGTTGCATGAAACGATCGTACTGCATTATCTCTGGATATTCTTGTTGCTTATTTTGATATATATCTTAAAATAGGGAAGACCGGCTAATGGGATTATCTTAGGTTTCCCGTCCATAAAGGGTTTAGGTTTATGGGGTATCATTAGATCCCAAGCTTGTTGACCCAAGGCCTCTTAATAATATGGAGGAGGAAATTCTTAAAAGGTAATACTCAAAGGTAACAACGGACATTCTCTCCCTTGGCTATCGGCTATCTATTTCCGGCTATACCGATATCTTATGGGTTCCAAATGGTTATCAGGAATCTCCTGAAATATGAACATGGCCCGACAATCTCCGTTCTGGAGTTAAGGATGTCCCCTTAGTCGAGGGAGTCTTTTAGGATTCTTCCCCGTTTCCTATGCACAATTTGCATCGTTTTGTACCGTTGATATATGGAGTAGATAATATGTTTCATATCGAGCGGAACCCTGAAAGTGGTAAATATCCAATCGAGGTGTGTACCATTTGTATCCCGTATATTGTCTACTCTATTACTAAGCTCTTGTACTTTTTTTTGTATACCTAGCAACCCTGGTTGCCTACCGTTAAATGTAAAACATTTGTTTCTGCTTACCATACTTCGATACGGAAGAAATCCATAATATTCCGCCTCAATACACCACGATTGTTCATGAAAGGATTTTAAGAATTTTGCATGGTTTGCTTGAAGCTGACCTTCTTCCCACACCGCGATCCTTGGAACTTACATTCATATAAATACTGTATACACACACACTTATGTGTGTGTGTGTGTGTGTGTGTGTGTGTGTGTGTGTGCGTGTGTGTGTGAGTGTGTGTGAGTGTGTGTATGTAAAACGTGCGTGTATGTAGCTATCTCTTTAATGCTTGTGCGTATGTATGTGTTGGGAATCTGTATGTAGCAAATATCAAGCAGTCCCCATTATGGCAAAGCAGAATCATTCGCAGTTGGCCGAGGCAACCAGTAAATCAGTGCGTGAAACGTTATAAGACAATAATTGTCTTATGTTAACCACGAGTATTTCTAATCACTGGGGCTTATGTAATTTCTAAATACTTCCCGATCAAATACGTGCCAAACGTTTGCAGCAGGGTGAATGCAATCAATTAAATCGACGGAAATAACTGCAGCCATTGCTCCAGCTTGGCAGCAGTGCGAAGAATGAAAGCAAACATGTAATGCGTTTGTGCGTATGTCTTTACGTAGGTGTGAGTATATATATAGATATAGTTGTGTCCATATCGTATCTGTGTGTTTTGTACTTTAGTTTTCGTTTACGTATTCAGTAAAGCTGGTCTTATTACTGCCACCTCTGTTGCTTATCGCTGCCGCCGTCGTCGTAGTCGACGTTGTTGTTGTTCTCCCGAATATTCCACAAATGGAACAGTTCCTACTTGTTCAAGAATAAATGGATTTAAGTTTCCTTAGAGGAAAAGGGCAACCTATCCACTCCCCTCCTGCCACATGCATGCACACACACACACACACACACACACACACACACACATACACACACACACACACACACACACAGCTAGCACTACGAATAAATCTACTCCACTTTCAAAGAATTAATTCAGAAGATATTCTTTGAAGAATATAAAGGGAATGTATTATAGTTGATTAGGTTTAATCTATGCATGGATTCCACTGCTGTGTCTGCGATGCCAAGTCTACATTTCGTTGCCAACGAGATTCAATGAAGATGGACTTTTCCAAGTAGCAGCGCAGCCACTAACTTTGCTTCTGTGATTGACAGTTTAATTGAAATATTTCGGTTGTTCGACAATAAATCTGGAAACTTGCTTGAGACTTAAATAAAAGTAGAGCGTGCGAACACACAGACGCACAGATACTCCCAGTTACTGTTGCAATAACAAATACACTCATACATGAGTTGACTATTATCCATTTATATACACACATGCTACAATGTCACACAGATATGCAACACCTTCTTCCATCAGACGCATGCATATACAACCTAGGATAAATTCTGAAGTGTGTTGCAAATGTATCCCCTTCCATTGGACGGATAAAATATCTTACGTTTATACACACATGTAAATATACACGCGTTTAAACACCAATATACATATACATACAGGCATACATAAATGCATACATAAATACATAGAAAAATACATATCAACTTATATAGACACAGACACACACATACACTCGGAAGCATATGAAGATTCCTGATTGTGTGAAAAAATATCTACACTTAAAACTACGCACCTATTTACACCGATTTGAACAAAGGCAGCGCACCGTGTGAGACACTTGACACATGCACATAGAGACACACTCCATCACACGTACGCAAACACACACACACACATGGTGTGTGTGTGTTTGTATGTGTGTGTGTAGATATTTATAGTATATAGTCGTGAAAAAGTGTATCTTGATGGAATTGTAGAAGCGTCATAGTACTACATCTGTACGTTCACGGGTGCACATAAACGAGTGTATATATATAATTATATATATGTGTGTGTGTGTGTGTGTGTGTGTGTGTGTGTGTGTGTGTGTGTATGTGTGTGTGTGTGTGCAAGTTTCTTTTATCTTTAATACGTTTCAGTCATTAGACTGCAGTAATTGTAAATCATCTCCTTAATAGTTTCTAGATTCTCTACGTATTTATACAAATAAGACTACATGCCAAGATGTATGCATATGCAATACATGAATATATGTGGTTATATAGATGCCATTGAGCGAGTGGATCTGCAGATTTCGACTTATACAAATGCAGACATCTTCTTGCGTATCAATATGCGTTTACATTCAGTTATCACTTGAATAACTAGTGAATGTTTTAAACCTTTAGACATTAGTTTTAATGTCTGATAGTTGCAATATCCTAGGCGGCGAGTTCGCAGAATCGTTAGCACGCCGGCTGAAATGATTAGCGGTATGTCGTCTACCGAGGTGGACTTTGTCTTTAATCCTTTCGAGGTGGATTAAATACGTAACAATTACGCTTTTGGGTACGTGTAATCGACATCATTCCTTTGCCTGTCCTTATTTTCCCCCCTCTGTGTTTAGCTCACCCGGGTAATAAAGAAATAAATATTTGCAACATCGTAATTTGCCTTGTTTTTTCTTCTTTTTGAAGCAAAGATTCCTAAGATTGGTACCGATGCAGTTAATTATGTATTCATGCGTATTAACAATCAAAATTCCCTAGTTTTGTTGGAGTAACTTTTACGCTTCATAACTTCCGCAAGGATGCTTGCTAATATCTTCTGTGCCACTACTTTCTCCATTTCTGCATATTTTTTCTCTGCCACTTGTAAAGACGCATTGTTACCTTGCTGATATGCAGATAATTTCTCGCCGGGTATTATTCTCAATAATCAATTACGGATTACCTCCTGAAAAGTTGGGTGCAAACGTGATCATTGCTATTTAACTCAAGATCAAAGGCTAAATTCGAAGCTGAGAAGTTACGTGATGTAAAGGAGAGGGGTGTTGTTCAACGATGTTTGATTCAAAGTTAAGCATCTGCCAGTTTTAATTTTGAACAATAAGAGACGATATTCATTCCACCCCAAACTTCCTTGCTGTATGTTTGTGATCTTATTGTCACAGTGATCCACGTCGAATAGTTTCAGACAGGATGTATACATTTAACACGTGAAATTTGTGCATGCAATTAGCCTGTACTTGTTAAGATACGAGTAGTTTTGTTTGCGACATTAGTTGTTCATCTGCTGGCGCCAACAGACACGATATGTTTGTCGAGAACTTGTTGGTTAACATTGATAAAATCCCTCCGATATAAGGTCAGCTGTTAGAACTAGTATCTCACAATCAAATCTTTTAATTTACTTTTGAACCATTGATGCTGAATACTTTTGGTTCAATAGAGGAACAATCCTCCTTTCAGTTCAATTTAGCTCTCTTTCTCTCTTTTATCCTTTTTTTTAAAATTATTCTCTCCTCCCCATATTTTGCAACATGAATTAACTTCTGCCTTCTTCTTTGACACTAATTCATTGTTTGGCCATATTTTTGTGGACGAGAGACCGATTTGAAACAAATTCCTTGTTAATTATTTTTCTGTCACCTCCCGTCTTTCTATGATATTTTTTTTTTTTTATCCCGGAGTTAACCCCCGTTTGGGAGCGATATATTTTTTACTCAAGAGTTTTCTTTTTTTATATTCTAGCTAACGCTCTTTGACTTATTTTGTATAGTTATTTGCTTTTTAGATAAGCAACACCGTCTAACAGGTGGTATTCTGTAAATAAAAGTTCGTGATTTTCATTTTCCAAAATTCTGCACCTTTTATTTTTATTGCGCTGGTTTTCTCTTCTTCAGCATCTGTAACTTACTACATCGTGATTGTTTAGACAGCGTGTAATTATGAGGTAATCTGTTAAAAACGGAGTTAAAATTACAGATCTATAAATATGCATCAGAGGTAAATTTAAGCACCTCTAGAATCACGCCATTTGATTTGATTTTAGCATTTTCCCTTGCTAGTGTTACTGAATCCTCTGAGAGTATGTTATCTTTCAGTGTACGCTAGAGATAGCTGAGTAACAATAGGGGAGGGGGTTAAATTTAATTGCAAGTTCATAAGCGGAGATAGAAAACTGATTTGTTGTGGGAGCCGTGTCTATTTTCGAAAATGTCCACGTGGTAGTATTTCTGCAGTGTTTACAATTCCAAGAATGATAACATGTGCAAAATTCCCCAGAATATAATTGCGATAATCTTGTTATTTACGCTCACCAAATGTCATTTTGTTAATGTAATTGTTTTGCGTTAAATAATTTAATTCGGTGTTTGTTCGTGCCACTTGCTTTCATGCCATTCATATAAAAAAATAGATGGATATTCGTTGGCCATTTCATGGCAAAAGAAATTGATTGTTAGTTTTTTATCTTCAACATTAATGTATTTTATTTCTTCAATTCCTTCCAATATATATATATATATATATATATA
>NC_068986.1:111642356-111643438 GCF_001194135.2 Octopus bimaculoides
TTTTTTTTTTTTTTTTTTTTTTGCCTGTTGCAGTTGATATCAGGTTAGCGAATAAGGGTGATTATCTTTAGATTTATGAAAATAGTAGTGACAAATCTCTTAACAGAACCGTACGAAAAGAGGGATGCCTGAGATAATGCTAAGTTTCAATGCACTCTGCATTTAGAAAGTTTGACAGAACCTGCGGATTGAACCAACTAGAAAAGCAAAGCAACACAACATGAGGATCTGAAAACGCCAGTCACAGCCAAAATGCTATCCTATTCAAACCAGTGTGTTAATGGTTTTATACAGACATAATGTATTTGCGCGTTTTTGTGTGAATGCAATGATTGTCAGTGGTCGGATAAATACATATACATATATACGTTTACATATGTATGTTTGTGTATGCGTATATCGTTATCTCTCTTTATATTTAATGAAGATAAAGCATTTTATAAATCCAAATCTTACAAATTAGATATATTACGTATAACATGCTTGCATCTACATCACACTCGGATTTTTCAAGTAACATTATATCTCAAATATTCCTTCCATTTCATATGTATACAATCATACGGACATATATACGTTGTTACGATCAGACAAATTATAATGTAAGAAAAAGGGGTAAACTTCTGATCGCAACAACAAAATGTTCAAACAGGGAAGTAAATGTTCATATATGGAGATTTTGTCCAGTCTCAATTGTTTCAAGGTAGGTGGTGAACGGTCCCACCCGTATGCAGCTCTGTCTCTCGTTGTTTCTATCAGCGCCAAGCTCCAGCTATCTTCCCCACTCCCCTTTTTAACAGGAAGTACGAGATTACCTGCCTTGCTCGTTAACAGGAAGAGAAAGAGGTTACCTGTCTCGTACTACGCTAACTTCCTGTATATATATTTGGTTATTCATACAAACGTTATTTGACTGCTGCCAAACAATCATTGACAAAAGTTTATCTCACCACCTTCGGAAAATATAGGGTAAGTTCTCACCTTTCTTTATATTATAAGTATACATAACAATATATAAGTATATATATATATATATATATATATATATGTGTGTGTGTGTGTGTGTGTGTGTGTGTGTGTGT
>NC_068986.1:111643555-111648308 GCF_001194135.2 Octopus bimaculoides
ATATATATATATATATATATAGAGAGAGAGAGAGAGAGAGAGAGAGAGAGAGAGAGAGAGAGAGAGATCTTGTTCATGGGAGTGAAGTCATTTCGCTGAATAACAAACACATACTGAGAATTGTGTTTTTACAAACCCACACTATCAAGCATAGCTTTTTTGGAAACGACCGGCTCGGATTTTATTTTTTCTATTTTGCGTGTATAAATTTTTTTACATTGTTAAATATGGTACATTTTTGACAGTTCTATCCCGCCTACTCAATATTTTCATATTTTTCTCTCCCAATTTTACTAAAATTTTTACTTTATGCAATATTTTTTCTCTGTTTCTTTTCTGCTTTTTATAATTCTGAAAACTTCACAGCTGTATCTATTGAAATTTCTGAAACTGAAGTTTTTCAGCTTCATTAAATTTGTATATTGCTCTAGTTTCTCTCTATAGTTCTTTGAGGCGATTGTTCTTTGTATCTTAGTAACTAACTTTGTTAATATTCCTTCGCTCTCTTCTTTAAAGCACTTTAATGCAACACAGACACATAAACTGCAATGTGCAGAATAACCGCATCAATCTTCCTACAGAAAAAAGTTCAGCCTCATTAATAAAATTCTGCATGAAATACTTCAATATTAAAACGCATATTTCAATATACGTCTAAGAGGTAGAGCAATTTATTTTATGAAACACAAAACAGATAAAACTGAATACACAATTCTGGTTTAAAAAATATGCCCTACACAAAAATGTTGGTTTCAACTATTTGAGATTTTGCCCGATGATAAAGAACATCAAGTTTAGGCTGACAGGAAATTATTTCCAGAAAGAGCTGAAATGAAAAGTAAAATAAGACGTAGAATATGCTTACTAATAATTTTATAACATCAGACAGAATATAACAGACTTATCTTCAGAGTGAGATTATGAACATCAAACGGTTGGGGCAAAAAAGATGGTATCGCTTAAGTCATAGACGTTAGAGTAGGATCTAAAACTAAAAACAAACACACTTTATTTCCATTCGTCAATCATTCGATCAATTTTTCAAACAACTTCCTACTCGATTCATCAGTCACAGTATGACGATTATAGTCATTATTTGTTATAATGCAAACATCAATCTAGCTTTGCACCTAGATCTGTGGAATTACAGCACCAATTCTGTGATTTCTTTTTCATACCACACTCTACTACAGGGAACCCTTAAACCCTCTGCAACCAGACGAGCTGGGTGAAGTAACCGATTTAGTGGTCAACAGCCCGAGCATGAGTGGTTACTGTAAGACCCTTAGCCGATCAGATTGCATAGATTCCTGAGAAACGTAGTCTGAATTCACTGCATCAGATATCCGCATTTGTAGTGTCATTGTGTCGTGGTTCACCTACTTCCGGTTCATCCTGTTTAACAACTCCTCAATTGATGAGGAAATATAGCAGGTGTCTGTGGCTTTCGGTGTGTTTCAGACCAGAGTGTTCTCGAGCAAGAATCCGAGGAAAACTTGATGTGTGTCAAGCTATCGCTTTATTGATATGGTGCAGAAATCTGGGTGGTTTACTGCAAGCACCTGAAGATATTTGACTCTTTTCATATAACGTATCTCCGACGCATCTTCGGCGTCTCATGACATACGTTGTCCCCAATAGAACCATCTTGGAACTCTCCAACTCCTTCAATATAAGTCTCTGATTGTTAGACGTCAGCTTCGTTGGATCGGCCATGTGTTCACGATGACCACCTTCCGCCTTCCCTATACTGATTTCCTAGGAGAAATTGACCGAAGTCCAACATTCTGTTTCAGGAAATAGGATGAAATTGAAGCGTAAAGATGTTGCTACACTGCAGAAATGCAGCATTTCTCCGACACATCAGGAAGCTCTTACTGCGGTTTAAAGTGGATGGTGACGCATAAAGTATGAAGATTGTAAAAACGTCAAGACAGGGCGTCGTCAACGACTCGATGAGCGCTGAGTGAGACGTGTTGCAAATACTGTTAGATTGCCTCTTAACACTCAGCTCATCCTTTCCTTGTCCAACCTGTGGAAAAACTGCTGCTTCTATCAGCGTGTCCACTAACTGCGTTTGGTACGAGCTTAAAGGAATATGATGACACTGTCCTTTCGTGTCAAGGGACCTTCAAGCAAGCATCGCAATCTGACAGAAATTTTGCAAATGTCCTGAATCTAGCAATACCCACTATTGACACTCATCAGCATACTCCTCTTAACAATTTTTGCATTGAAATTAGTATTGTGGGTCCAAATTATTCTATTTGTTTTATGTTCAAACAGGTCATATTCAGTCTTTCCCCAACACGATAATACCATTCTAAAATTAAAAAAAAAAACCGCATCCTCAAAATCCTGAAGCTAGGAGATAACGAAATAATGAATCACTAATTCAAAATGGTGTGAATAAATTTGCACTACAATAATCTGAATGACAACACGCAATTTCGCAAAGCAGTTCTCAGCCATTGGTGGTTTTGGATGCATACATATTCCACTGTATTTTCTGATAAATGTCTATACATTAAGAATAATCGAAGGCCTGAGTTTTGTGGGGAATTGTATTAATGCTGTGTAGTATTTCCCAAAACACTTGTCTTAGTAAGTTTTTTTCTATTCTCCAAAGCCTTGTCAGAGAGCATACTTTCCATGTATGCATTAAAAAAAAAAAACGCTATTTGAAAGATGAGCCTCGCTGGAAAATTCCTGGTCAACGTCTATTTCTGTTAAATATTGTTCTTTTTATAAGTAGAGTAGTTTTTTAAAATTTTATGTTCAGGAATTGCCTTATTTGTTTCCATTAAATTCACCCAGTTACGGCCCAAGGTATCTATCAACTATTTACCTTATCATAGAATATAAAATTTTAGGTTTTTTGTTAATAAAAGTTCGCAGGTGGGTTGTGCGATTTATGGGTAATATTTTACTTATATTTATAGTTCAAAATAGTTGCCCTTTCCTTTCACCACAGCCCTTAATCTTGTTTCACCTAAAGTGCATAACTTCTTCACCGCCTTTTCGGTCATATGGCACTATAACCTCTCAAGTGTATTTGTCTAGTCTGGTACACTTGAAACATCGCTCGCTAATGTGTGTCATCACAAAATCCATAGGATTTTAATTTTTTTGTTAATAAAAGTTCAAGTTCGGTTGTTAGGTTCATGGACAATATTTCACTTACATTTACGGTTCAAAATATCTGCTCTTGCCTTTCACTACGGAGGGTTCTGTGCTTAATGGAGAATAAATGGACCTCAAAAAAATCTACAAAATTATCTCTTGGACAATTTCCACGTTAAATTGGCTGTGTCCCGTCTTAGACATAGCAAATTCTAAATGTAGCCGGCAAACAAGGCAGCTTTCTTTTGTCCAACGTTTGCTAGTGAGCTCTGCTATTCACTTTCATTCCTTCTTCAATGAATATCAAGAGTAATTTGCAACCATCCGAAGCAACAGCAACCCAAACCATGACACCAGTGGATCACTGTCGTTTTAAATATGTTCGACACTTTCGGAGATGTTTTCTTTTGAAGTGGTGTAAACTTTTTCATAATAATAGTTGGTCACAGACACCAGAACGAAGAACATTTCGTCCAACCAAGCGAAGATGGTTTTATAATGGTACTGTACTATGTGTTGCAACACAATGTTATGCGCAAATTCTCCTTGTTTATGTTTTGATTATTTTTTACAAGAAACTAAAAGTATTTTGTCTGAGACAAAACTTATCAGAATACGCAACTTCTTGTAATTGAATTCTGGTAAAACTCTAAATAAAAGTTTACAAAGGCCTTAAGCCAATATTTCGAATCCGATGGCTCATATAGCTTACAAAGTTTTCCTTTGCAATGCTCTTAACACCAATGAATTGTTTTACTATACACTCAGTACTAGTTTATGTGAAGTTACCTCATTCCAATGTTTTATTTAGCAGAAAACTACGAGGAAAATTAAGATATACTACAAAGAGAAAGACATTCTCGTGAAATACTTTGGTTGTTATCAGCGAATTGCAAGTAACGTTACTGAATAGAGAAATTCACATAGGTAAATCTGCTTTTTCTTCCATAACACAATAATTAATTTACCTGCTAAGTTAGACTAGCACGTTTATTGTGTCATAACGAATCCTTTCCGGTTAGTAAGTGAGAAGTATTGCTTCCATCTACGTTGAAAGTGGCAAGTATTTAATCAAATACACACGCGCGTTCGCATATAGCACATACACGCAGGCACCTACACACGCACACACACACTTATAAGTATATAGATATATAAGACGAGAAGTAATGTTTCTTTCCCAAGTCATGCCAGGCTCATAAGGGCCGGTTTCCGGATTTCAGTGACAGAGAAATTCCCCACCTAGACGGGACGCCGATCCGTCACAGGATTACTATCTAATGCCGTCTGAGTGGACTGGTGCAATGTGAATAGAAGTGTTTTGCTGAAGAACATAACGCATCACCCGGCCCAGGAATCGAAACTACAATCTTATGATCACGAATCCAACAACCTAACCACTAAGCTACGCACCTCCACTATATATATATATATATATATATATATATATATATATATGTGGGAGAATATACAAATAATAACAACAGACGAGGACAGGTGGTGTAAATAACAAAAGTATATATTAGTATGACGCTCGGGAATACGGAAAGTCTTTGACGTTTCGAGCTACGCTCTTCAACAGAAAGAATACGGAGACAAGGAGAAAAACACGGAGAAAAAAAATTGAATA
>NC_068986.1:111648480-111649418 GCF_001194135.2 Octopus bimaculoides
ATATATATATATATAATGCATTACGAAGGATATATAATAAATAATTAATAATTACATTCTTTATATTATTTACATTTGACGGAAATTTGTCCCCATTTTGTTTATTGTTAACACGACATTTCGGCGGATATACCCTCCAGCCTTCTGCCACAAAACCCTCTGTTTCCTCCGAGGATTATTTGCCACCTGTTTTACGATCAGATGATCTACACTACTCTGTTCTCTTCTTACAAGTCTTCCCCTGATGAATCTTCAAGCCTCTCTGGGTTGCAAAGGCCGTACAGTACAGCTTGCACCCAGAGTTGTTTGCGCTTCGTTCGCTGTTCGAAGGAATAGCCGTATATATGTCCAAGGTCATTTCCGTGTAAGGGAAGGGGAACCAAGAAGGAAGAAGTGGTGCAAAATCGAGAAGACGAAAGTTAAGAAGAAGGAGAAATATGTGTGTGTGTGAGTGTGTGCATGCGTGTGTCTGTGAGTAAATAACATATAAAGAGAGAGAGAGAGAGAGAGAGAGAGAGAGAGAGAGAGAGAGAGATTGTGGTGAGTGATCCATGTACAATAGAAAGAAAACAAACTCACATAAGTTATTATATATAGTGTATAATCTTATATTTAGCTTCAGATTCCTTACGCCTATACTCTTGAACACAGTGATGTATGGACTGTTATTAACTTTCTTTTTAATATATCACGTATTTATTCGGTATAGTATCCTTATTCTCCTACATGATTAAACACACACCAAATACGTTAGATTCATTTCAACATTTAAATTTAATTTGTCAAAATATTTCCGTCTCTTTGAGACCGCGACCTATTCACTGACAAAATTCCATGCTGCATATATACATACATATAAATATAAATCTCTGTGTGTGTGTATGTATATATATATGTATATACATAGACATGCATGCATAAATACACACGGGGGTGTA
>NC_068986.1:111649428-111654717 GCF_001194135.2 Octopus bimaculoides
TATATATATATATATATATATGTATGTATGTATATATATATGTATATACATAGACATGCATGCATAAATACACACGGGGGTGTACACATACACACACACATTTATGTGTTTGGGGCCATATAGGGAAACGGAATTATTACGACATGACTGATTTTGAAGTGACAATTCAAAATAATTCTATTCTTATTTTAGATGTGAAAATACTTTCTGTGACCGCAATCATTTGACAAATGGTATTATAATAACTACAACTACAACAGCAAAACGAAAGAGTGATATAAAAGGAAAACCAGCAAAAATTTATAAATCATTCATGTCATTTATATCAATAGTTGGAACGGTAAATTGATACGTGTATTATCAAGAAATAATTGAGTGGGGTTTTAGTATATATTTAGACTGATTTGATGCCTGTAGCGTTCATTAAATGAGTCTACACGTCAAAGTTGATCTGTCGCAGTGTGATAAAGAATTAAGATCTCTTAATGAAACCTGAAATGGTTTTTCATTACCAGATCTCTCTGTCACCTGCCTTTTAATGACAGATATAGTGGTTGAAGAAAGAGGATTTAGTCTGACAAGTGCTGTTAATAGAATCAGATTTATATCGTTGGAGGCATTATGTCTAACATGCCTGCAAAGTGTCTTAGAATATGATTAGAAAGGTTCTGGAGTTTTGTGTAATTAGAAAACCAATAGGACATCACGCGTTTTTTTTTAGTCATGCGTTTACAGGGTGAACATGCGTATGTACAAGCATGTACACTCTGAGAGTTTCGTGTATGTAAGATGTGCACAAAAGCACACACATATACGCAGAGGGAGAAAGAGATTTACTCGAACAAATTTAGACAGTCAATTCATGCAATACGGATATTCTTGTATACACATACGTAGTTATGCATATGTGAATATATACGCATTCACAAATATGTGTGTGCAGGTGCATAAGTGCTTGTATGTGTCTGCATGTGTATGTTTTAAACATCTATATGTGCATGTATGTAAAATTATATGTCTCGTTATTGGTAATACATCATAACACTTGTGGTGTCATGCTCTTAATATTGTTAACAGCTACTACTACATCATGTTGCCGTCATCAGATTTTATAAACTTCAAGGGAACATGTTATCGAAATTCGAAAAAAAATATTGGATGAATGGCAGAACGCGTGTCGTGTATACAGGAGATATACGTTCGAATTCGTTAGGCAGCCTCCGACATTTTCTACTCATAGGGTTTAAACCTACTATTTACACGCTGTTAATTATAGTTTTTGTTATATCGCAATGGTACACAGTGGTTGTGTGAGCTACGAAATCCTCGTCGCCACTGTTATATCACACGTGTGGATACCTCCACTCAACTTTCACTTCCGACGACTCGACTCTACCGGACTCGACGTCTAGTCTACCTACGGCTCCGTCCTGCTCGACGCTTTTCGTCAAGCTATTTAGACGTATTGGACTAGCCTACTTATCGCCTGGAGGCATCCACGCAACACCTCCCCCTTTTGAGAGTCTTTAACCCGAATTTATCAATTTTATTTCCTCGGTGAGAAACTGGCATATCTTTTCCACTTAGCGTTAATTTCAATCATTTCTGTAGATTTTCTCTTCCTGTTCCACCTATGTGTCGGTTCTGCTTTTGCTTGTGGTACTGGGATCTCGAACAAATCATACCATAAATTCATTGGTTCTTCTCGCCTCTCTTGGGTTTTGGTATATCTTTTTTTAATTGGTTTAAATGCCTTCTGTGTACATATGCTGATCCTTTTACCATGTTCATCACGTTACCCAGACTTGTTCCCAGTCCTGTTTTCCGTTTCTATATATTTTAAAATACACTTTCCCACCTGTGTTAAAAAATTTCGTTTTTCTTCCCGAATTTTCTATTTTCTGTTTCTTGCTCGGCAACCATTTGTCAAAAATAGAACGATTTTTTTCTGGAAAACATCGAACCTGCAGGTGACCTACCCGGCGCTCCATTTGGATTCGGTGTTATTCTATACGCCTGCAAAAACTATCTCATATTTGTATATTCAAGGATTTCCCGTCTGGTCTTCCTTAAGGCTCTCTTGAATGTGTGAATATGTGTCCGTCTGTCTGTCACTGAGGCTTCTCCACAGCTACGTCATATAAACTATAAAATGACTCTCTAATAGGAAGAATTACACATATTTTAGGAACCCATATATATATATATATATATATATATATATATATATATATATATATATATATATATATATATATATATATATATATATATACACACACAGAAGAACCAGACATGCACTCACACTCCCACACTCGTATATGCATATTAGTATCTATCTATCTATCCATCTATATGTCAGTCTGCCTGTCTGTCTCCTTATCTTTCACACTGTCTATCAGTCTATCTATTTACGTGTGTGAGTAAATTTTTATATGTATTATACGCGTGTGTATTAATATATATATGTGCGTGTGTGTGTGTATGTCCATACACAGACACAAACTTACTAATACATGCATACAAGCATATATATATATATATTTACATACATACATGTATATATTTATGTATGTATGTATGTATGTATATATATTATGCAATCAAGTATATATATCTAAGTATCATGAACGACAGCCTATTCGATATTGACTTGTAGCTTTATTATAAAATTGTATAAGCGTTGTGAAATATCTGTGTGAAAACACAATAGGTAGCAGAATTTTATCTTCCTATTATACAAGTTTGTTGAAGAACAACAACAGAATTCACATATAATCACATACACACACACACACACACACACACACACATTCTAGCCGTCTTCATTAAATGACTTTACTGAAATATATTCGCATAAATCACCAACACGAGTTATTGTTCCTACTTAAAAGACGTCTCTATCAGTTAAAATCACATTTAAGTGCCCGCCAAACATCAAAGAGTAAAACAAAGAATATAAATGGAGGAATTAAATTCCAACTACTTTTACTAAATATTTATTATAGTTGAAAAGAAATTTTCTTCACAATAGAATCGCTGTATAAATGGTCGTTTTTGACGCCGTTTTAATATTTGTGTTATCTTCGTGTCCAGAAACAGAACAATACCAAACAATGTGAATGTTAGTTGACGGGCTGGCTAGCTTGTCGGTTGGCTGGTTGAATGTCCGCCTGCTGGGCTGGCTGACTGGACCACTGGCAGGCTGCTGTGTCCTCTGGTTCGCGTATTGGCTGATGTCATGCTTAAAGCCGGACCTATGAAAAGAGCGCCTATTTTAAACACTAACTTAAATGGACGGACGCAGAAAACATTTTACTGATAGGTTGTTGTAGTAGTAATAGTAGAATAGATGAATAGTAGAATAGTAGAATAGTAGAATAGATGGTGGAAGACGAATGACAACAAAGAAGTTAATAGTTGTGGTGTTAGCAGCAGCAGTCGTAGATGTAGCAGCAGCAGTAGCAGTAGTAGTTAAAGTGGACGCGTGTCATGTTTTTGATAGGTTATATTTGAACCTTGAAACCAAATCGTATCGATAAGATATGTATGGTGTATATTATTTTCTACTCTAGGCACAAGGCCCGAAATTTTTGGGGAGGGGCATAGTTTATTAGATCGACACCAGTACGCAACAGGTACTTAATTTGTCGACCTCGAAAGAATAAAAGGCAAAATCGACCTCGGCGAAAATTGGAGCTCAGAACACAAAGACAGACGAAATACCGCTAAGCATTTCGCCCGGTATGCTAAAGTTTCTTATTTCTTTATTGCCCACAAGGGGCTAAACATAGAGGAGACAAACAAGGACAGACAAAAGGATTAGGTCGATTACATCCTCACCAGTGCGTAACTGGTACTGAATTTATCGACCCCCAAAGGATGAAAGGCAAATCGACCTCTGCGGAAATTGAACTCAAAACATAACGGCAGACGAAATACTGCTAAGCATATAGCTTTGAAACAATTTCGTATGACACGGTTGTCTGACTTTTCCTTCATTTCTATCTCCTCCTCAGTACGTACGAAACTGAAACTTTGTAGCCCAACCAGACTCTACTGCATTTGTGTAACACTGTAGTGTTTGTAGATAAGAGAATCTTTAGAATTAAGCGTGTACTTCAACAGAAATCAAATTCAGAATTCATGAACGGCTGGTGGCTCGTACATACGCCATTTACGCAATTCAGGCGCACAACACAAACACTTGACCACATTGCAACACATTTGCTTGTTCTGAACAGGACCGGCTCTATTTCACACTTCCCTAAAAAAATCAAAGAACAAAGTGATCTTATTACCATCAAAGGTTATCTGGATGAATTTCGTAAAAGAATTCTTGACAAGGCACCGAAAGATGAAGACCACTGGTAAACAAATCCCAATTGAATTGCCTATAATACTACAGAACTTGTATCAGATAATGCCATCAAGTTAGAGCATATATATATGTATATAAATTTAAATAATAAGTGTGAAAATTGAGTATTAATTTAATTAATATGAAAAATGGTTGCGGACAATTACGTAAATAATTTCGTAAGCGGTAACAACGAAACCGATTTGTGACTAATCTTTGTTTTGTATCTTTTCATTTGTCTTGCTTGCTTACGTTCTGGTGTTTGCTGAATATTCTTGATAACAAGCTTTTCTTAGTGGTCAGATCACAGGTGGTCTTCTTCTAGCAAAGTGGATGGCCACTTAGTGGTAATCCCACTTATATGTATGTAATATAATTTTTCTGAATCTTCAGATTTTTCAATATGCTGGGCCACTGGTTTTAAATTGATTTTAATTAAATTAATACTCAATTTTTCACCCTTATTATTTAAATTTGAATAACTATGTTCTCTAACTAGCAAAATTCACCGTAGAGAATTTTTTTATGCAGAATTATTTCCGGTAATTGGCGCGCCAAATAAAGACTTTTGAAATATAACCCCAAATGTAATTGGTAGAACTATATGCATGTTCAATCTCATGCGGACGTTTCGTGTATAGTTCTGCAAATTATATTGCTATGACAATCACACTGAAGAGTTGCGGATAATTACGTAAGTAATTACGTAAGTGGTAACAATGAAGCCGATCTGTGATTGATCTTTATATTTTGTATATTCTCATTTGTCTTCCTCGCTTACATTCTGGCGTTTGCTGAATATTCTTGACAACAATCTTTTCTGAGTGGTCAGACCATAGGTGGACTTCTTCTTGTATAATGTATGTCTACTTAGTGGTCATCCCTCTTATATGTATGTTATATATATATATATATATATATATATATAT
>NC_068986.1:111654811-111655692 GCF_001194135.2 Octopus bimaculoides
ATATATGGTGTTTGTCTACTCCGTATACAGAGTTTGACGACTTCATGTACCTACACCTTAGCACCATCATGGCATCTAATGTGACTTTTTAAACCAATGTTCTGAAAAGACAACCACATAGATTGCACCTCTGATTTGGACCACCAAGACCTGCCGGTCAGTTCTGTTCTTATGGATCTTAAAATGTCTTTGAGGCGTCTGTTGGATTTGCAAGCTTTCTGGCATACACTGTATGTACCTATATCTATACGTGTGTGTGTATATATGCATACATACATGTATATAAACATATTCATATATACATGTGTGTACATATACATGCATATATATGTGTGTGTGTGTGTGTGTGTGTGTGTGTGTGTGTGTGTGTATACATACATGCGTGTGACTATGTACATACATACATACACGCGCGCGCGCACGCCCATATAAGAAACAAGCAAAAGTAAAAAAAAGAGGTGTGGAAAAAGATGCCGAAACGTTGCATTCTGCCGGAAGACTATGATTTTGTAAGTGGCCAGTAGACCTACAAGTTGCTCCCATCGATACTGTTTGCAGATTCTTTAAGTATTTTTCCTTATTAATCACAAGCAATATTGCAGTTTTGTGTTCAATTCCAATATTTATTGAACCCAGCTCTCTTTGTTTTGTTCTCTCTTTTTCTCTCTCACTTTATCCCCCCCCCCCGCTGTCAATTCCGATAGGTTAGCTTGTGCATTAAATATATGTATTATATTACTTTTACACTATCTAATCTACTTATGGCTACCTATTTTAACCGAAATTTAATAGTCCAATTTTATTTTATTTTGTATGTATATTCTTTCTTATACTTCACACAGTGTTTGATAAAACAGAAGCATATTCTTTTGCGTCTCTGT
>NC_068986.1:111656121-111659506 GCF_001194135.2 Octopus bimaculoides
TATATATATATATATATGTATATATATATATATATGTATATATATGTATATGTATGTACGTCCGTGTTTAACTGTGTATGTATATGTACACTGATACTGTCACGGATGCGCACGCACACATATATAGACGTTTATAGAAATATAAATAAGAAGTATGAAACACCCAACTGACGCCGAAACCATTAAAACGTAGAATGGCAATGCTGATAGAATATAATGTAAGAAGTATTTTGATGAATTGCTAAATAAAGAGGCAGGTATCTGCATCAAGATATCGGTCCCATCATGAATTTGAACTGTTAAACTAAAGAGAGTGGGCGAGACGGAGGGAGATTGAGAGGGGCGACTGAGAAATAAAAAAATAATACAATACACACACTGGCGTCTTAAAGGAAATAACTATACAATTTATTTTTCATTTGTAGTTAGGGTTATAGTAAAATCTGTGGACGCAACTCTAAGAACAGACTCACACATATATCTATATAAACACAGATGAGAAGATATACGTAGTGATACTTTCACAAACTTGTATCTACACTCTCACCACAAAAGAACCACACACACATTCATATACATAGACCTTAAGGAATTTATATCGTGTACAGCTGTAAAATGTAACGATTTAAATCGTTATACATCTTGTTCATTTTGAAACCTAAAGGGACTCTATATGTAACGACCTGAGACAAATGAGTGATGCATCTTCTCTATATTATAACGTGTTACTGCTGTTATATTTAGCCACGTCTCTGTTTATCCTACACCAGACCTGTCTTCTTCTATGAAAATATATACTATATCCAGAGGATTGGGCCCTCATGTAAAAAGTTCGTTTCCCGATCGTGTTCTCAGTTTTCTCCCACCACAGTGTTCCTTCGGCCAGAATATTTCTGTTATATACTCAAGTCGAAAGAAGTGAAATTTGGAAGACCAAAGCAGTGCAAATGTCCGGGATTTCATTGAATCATTAAAAAAAAAGCGGCGAGACGTACGACAAACCATATCGTTCTAAGGGTTACGTTAATATTAGGGCTGTCGGTAGAATATTCTATTGTAAGCAGATTCAGAAAGTAACGGTTCAGTTGAGCATAAAACTAGATTTTTGATAACAGAAAACAATGCTAGATCCTTTGGATTGATACTAAATATGGACTACGAGATGAAAGTATGTCGAAGGATATTATGAGTAGGTGATCATTTAACAAGAAAAAAACTATTTAATTTCACATGATATCATGCAAAATTAGTCGAGCGTAGTGCTGTACAAATCAACTAGTTAGCAGGAAAAGGGTGGTACACACGACATACCTAGCGGTACTGAGATAATAGAAGGGAATATGGAGTATGCTGCCAGATGTTTTAGCGCGAAAATATAGCAACACAACAACGCCAACTATCTGAAAGTTCTTTTTTATATACATTTCCTAATGAGGTCGGTCAAAGTATCTAATATGCGAAACGTACGTGTGTGTGTAAATATCTGTTAATGTGTTTGTCGATGACTGTAGTTATAAGCGGACTATGAAGTTTTAATGAGTTTTCTTCGTAAACTTCATCACACATCTGGTATATGATAAATGTTTTACTTGTTTCGGAGATAATTGTTTTCCCCAACCATTTGAGATACAATTCAAGATTCAGAATGAATACAGCGCATTCTGATTTCCCTTGTATTTTATAAAGATTATTGACATATTTATTCTTAATATGTGAAGGCAGTGTATAGCTCAAAATATGCTTCTCGATGTAAACCATGATAGAGGAGAGTAATTTATACAACGAGAATATGTACAAAACACTCGTCTCATCGGCGCAAGGTTTTCTGGGACACCAGTGTTTTCAAAGTGCTGTTTTCGTCAATCAGAAAACAAATTTGTTGCTGATTGATATGACATCTCCCAACGGAAGAAAGCAAAATTATTATTTGCATCGCATGGAGTAAGACCTGAAGCAATCCTACATACTTATTCTTAAAACACTCAAGCAGGTTTGAGCGCGAAAGGTGCTGGTCTTTGTGGTGAAACGTCACAGAAGTACAACTCTCTTTTCCGACGACAGTAAGTTCATAACACACGGGCCTGATTGACGCAACGGATTCTGGGACAGTGGCCTTTCATCATACGTCTAGTCAGCTACAATTACGTGAGCCTATATATTATCAATTTATTATAATTCGTTGGTTTTATTAGTGACACAACCGTCAACTCAAAAGTTACCGTAAACTTCTGAGGTTCAACTGATGAAACATGAGTATATCGTCAACTTGTAACGTTAAACCAAATTAATATATATATCTGTGTGTGCGTGTGCGTGTGCATGCGTGTGCATGTTTTGTTTTAACACGTTTGTGTCACACGACTATGTTTAGAACAATATATGTATGTTTACCTCTCATATATATACATATATATAAATGTGTGTGTGTGTGTGTGTGTGTTTGCATGTATATGCATACGTACATATTCATACGTAAATACATCAACACATACATATATAAAAACATATATCCATGCATACGTAAATACATGAATACATACATACATACACATGAATACACATATACATAGACAGATAGACAGGCTGTCATAGAGACAGACCGAGGGACATGCAGTTAGCTAGACAAACAGAAAGACAGATAGGCAGAAAGACAAACAGGTAAATAGACAGATAGGCAGAAAGACAAACAGGTAAATAGACAGATAGATTAATAGATACGTAAATAGATAGATAGATAGATAGATAGATAGATGGATGGATATAAAATGATTATTTGTAAGTTTCCGTGATATGGTTTAGAATATACATATATCAGTCGCTACAATTTCAGAAACAAAAGTGCCATGCTACTTCCACTGCAAAATCAATGCAAATTATGGCTGAGAATGTAGTAATTTTTCAAAATATATTCATATATTCATATCGGTGACACTGAATGACATAGGCGTATAGTTTGCCCGGATGAGATTACATGTAAAATCCATTCTAGAGTATATGACATGGAAAACGAAATGACAACTGAAATGTTGCGCAGAAATCAGAGGAATTATATGCAGTGACACACATAGAGAGGTTATATTGTGAAATGGTACATGGACGGAAAAAAAACATCCAAATACGCACAAGCGCACACATGCATACACGCACACGCGCGCACGCACACACACAAACACGCGCGCGCTGATATACACACACTTATATATAAGCATATATATATATATATATATATACATATGTATACACATATATATATGTATGTGTATATATATATATATATGTGTATATATATATATATATATATATTCATATATATTTATGTATAAGCACATATATGCATGAATGTATATATACATATATATATGTATATATATATATATATATATAT
>NC_068986.1:111662276-111664318 GCF_001194135.2 Octopus bimaculoides
ATATATATATATATATATATATATATATATATATATATATATATATATACATATACTTACATATAACCTTTTTAATTCATGCTCAGCTTATATAAGGTAATGCCGGTATCTCGATAACTTAAAATAGTTCAATTTAATCAAATCATTATATAGTTAACATGTTCTTTAACCTCAGTTGCTCCCTTATTAAATACCAGTTAAATCCAATTGATCAATCTCCAAAGAAACCATCTACTAAGTTAATATTTAGATAAGTGGTAAGTAAATAAATATTAAACTATTTCTTTGAAATTTTCTTTTCCTCCCTCTATTGTGGTAAAAAATTGGTATATACTCAAAATATTCAAAGCAGTTTTATCCTTTTGTTAAAAGTTCATTCTTAATAATCTTCTTGATTACCCTAAATTTTAACTTTATACAATAAGACATTACTGTTTGAAATGATCTTTAGAAATTACTTAATTTATCCCTTTCTTAAATGGCTCTACCCTCCTGATCTTAGTATTTGTACGGGCCTTTATATAAATAACCCCTCTAAACAAGTAGCACTAAGAAACTATACATATCGTGTAGGGAGTAAGAATAATAACTTCTTAAACCTATAATATAACCCTTAGTTTTTTAAAAAAAGAAGATTAGTGTAAAATATAAATGTTCCGTAACTTAAATATTCCTTTAGATAATACCAGGTATCAGTTTTTTATTGATATTTGCTAAATAAGTAAATGTATAATTTTTTGTCTAATATATTTTAAATTATTATACTTTTTCTATAAATCTTCTCTATTGTTGTTAATAAGCTTCATATACTTTACCATAGTATTAGTAATTAAGCTATTTTATTCCTTTTCTATGGTGTTCTGCCCTACTTGACTATTTTATTTCTTTATTATTTTATAATTAGCCTTTATTTATTTATAAAATTAATCAAATTTTTGTATCTCTATAAATTCCTACTTAGATAATATAAAACTATACTGGTATATTCACAACATATAAAAAAAAACTGCTTAGGTTATAATTTCATTAATATATAATTAGTATGTTATTTTACCTCAATACTCCTTTATTAATATCAGTATATACCAATTAATCAATATCAACAGATACCATCTGATGAGTTAGTATTTAAGTGTACAATATGTATAAATATTAAACTATTTCTGGATAATTTCTTTTCCTCCCTCTATTGTGGTAAAAGTTTGGTATGTACTCTAAAGTATTCATAAATTTCTATCCTCTGGTTAATATATTCTTCTTAATACCCTTCAGAATAGCCATATACTTTAACTGTATACAATATAGCAACATTGGTTAAAACATTTAATTATAGTAGTACATCATAAGACTTCCCCTGTTTCATTATCAATGGTCTGCTAATGGGCGACCCCCTTAATTTTCAGCTAACATCTTGTTTTAAGTTTTCCGTTACCAAACCTCATGATATTGCTTCTAATAAATCTTGATTTTTATGAGTATACCAACTGTGATTTCTGTCTGTTCCCTCAGTCCTACACTTAAGAGATACTGCCCTTTGTTCTCTCAGCCTTATATATACAAGGATTTGATAAATTAGTCTATAAATTTAAAACAAAAAAAACATTGACAGGCAAAGTCTGTAACATTGTATATCTTCTTGATAACTTAGTAACATCTATGCTGGAATGAAAGCAGCATGTTCTTTGTCTATCTCTTTAACATCTTGGATATTTTATGTATAATTATACTAATGTATTGATCTCTTCTAATTTAATTAGTTTCTATGTCTTTCTGCAGCTGAGGATCGCTCTGCACTTTAAATTGATGTAATGATTGCATTGTTCAATTAAATGGAGTTGCTTGAAACGATCGTACAGCATTTCCTGTGGATATCCTTGTTGCTTATTTTGATTTATACATATGTATATACATATATATATATATCTATACACATATATATATATACATATATATATACATACATATCTATATATGTATATACATATGTGCACATATATATATATATATATATATATATATATATATATATATATATATATATA
>NC_068986.1:111664588-111667968 GCF_001194135.2 Octopus bimaculoides
TATATATATATATATATATATATATATTATTTATTATGCGCCCTTTTAAAGCCTAGCCAGGCTCATGGGCCCGGTTTCCCGGTTTCTATGGCATATGTGCTCCCCGCAGCAGGACGGGACGCCAGTCCATCGCTGCGTTACTCAAGAAATAGGAAGAACGAGTGAGAGATAGTTGGGGCGAAATATTACAGCAGGGGTTTAGTTTTTAAGTTGTGTAATTGCATTAATAATCCCTAACCCTATTCCATGGAATGCGCAGAGCAACAACACACATGGAGACGAAAAGTGTCGCTGAAGAGGTCATACACGTGTGACGAAAGATTTGTGGACAATGGACATGAGTTAGAATAAGAACAGTAATATACAAAATGAAGAACGAATATATAGTGCGGGTGTTTTTATTTGCAAAGAAGTAAATGACCATCTCGAAATACACTATATATATATATATATATAGAATGATAACCATTTCAAATGTGAGGTCATGATATCCACGAATTACGGTTTTGAATCCGGGTCATTGGTTGTAAACTCACAATGTGCTTCAGGTTTGTCATAAATTTGATTTTAAATAGAAGTCAGGAGAAAATATAAATAAATAGTTTTATTAATGTAATTACACAACTTAAAAACTAAATTATATTTCTTCTCTCGATAAATAAGTGTGTGTCAGCGTGCGTGTGTCTATGTATTTCTTCATTAAGCATCTATGTGTGTGAGTGTAAAAATTGATGAAGTTAGTCGACTAAGGCGATAATTTATAATCTTAATTTTTCTTAATTGCAGAAATAATTTTTTAAGGTGAGACTGTAAGTTGATCATTTCACGATTAGAAATTTGGTGTTTGTATTGAGGTGGGAGTGGAGTGGGTTTTAGGAGGCATTGCAATAGATATCTTGTAGAATGAATATGTTAATGAGACAGGTAATACAATATTTTAGAGAATAATGTGAAAGTAAAATAAATGTGTTTGAAAATATCTTACAAATTAGTAACAATTCAATGTTATATGTTCACCAAATTGTTGAAGCTTTGGAGTATGATATATTTTTCTATGTTAAAAAAATAATTTGAATATTTAGAAAATGTTGAAGACATTTAAGAAATGTATAGTATTTGTTCATCCAATCGTTGAAGTGCTTGAATATATGTTTCTGCTATATATATTTACATTATAATGGAGTCTTTGCAGTCTAAATAATAATGATAACAATTACAGTCTAGTTTTTAAAAAGTGATTTTGCTTTGAAAGCTGAAAATCCAGATCTAGTTGTGACAAGCAGTATAACATTAGAGACAATAATATCAAATTGTAATATTTTGAATTTTGTTTCTTTAACAATAGATTAAAAAAAAACCATTATGAATGACTTAGTGATATTCTACTAAGATACAGTGAAAAAAGAAATAAAAGACTACCAGTTTGATAATAATTTTATTTACAATATTTTGTCAATATCTACGACGTGTGTTTTTATAGGGTTTATAAATTTGATAAAAGCAATTTTAGCATAAGTTTTCTGCCTTACATCTTCCATTTCTAGATTCTAAGCATTACTTGATCTTACCTTTATCAATATCTTTGTTCTATCATATTTTTAAATATTCTTACTGGCAATGCCGAAGATTTGGGGCAGAAACGCATGAAAAAATATAAAATATTAGCCCACTGCTAGATCTAAAAAGCATGAGCCGACAAAATTTTTTTAAAATAGATATTATCTCTCCACATTCCAACTACATATTTAATCGAGCTACGTTAATTATATAAACACTTCTAATCTTATCCTGAATGTAAACTTTCTTACAAGTTGATGGCTCCTGCATACATATTAAATTACACTTGCAATATTTCATATTCATTTTTACATTAATTTATTTTTTATTTAATACATACCTTTAAGCTAAAAGGAAGAAAAAAATATAAATAGAATAAACCCATTAACACTTACAAAAACAACTTTATAACTATATTTTTAGACTGAGAATACTTTTCAACTAATTTTCAACATTATCAAACAAATTGCTCATTTCCAAAATAGCTATAAGTATGCTTCTAATTGCTAACTGAATAATTTCCACAACCTCGAAAAATATCATTTTACATTCTCTCCAAGAAAATTGTAATAATTTAAAAAGAATAACATTATAGACTAGTAAAATAATGAACAAATTTTGTACACATATTGCATTCACACATACACGTACGCACACACACACAAACATACATTTTATTGCTCATATTTTTACCATAGTTATTATATAAGTAGTTGCATTAGATAAATACACTAAACACTTTTTTCTTTTAAATCTTATTATTTTGACTCTATAGACCTCAATTAAACTTAACATGAATCTAAACACATTCTCTCTTAGCGTGTCTTCACTTTCAATTTTTTATCCCTTAATAATGATTTCAAACGTAGTCACAAGATCAAATATATTGTACGAAAAAGCTAGGCGATGATATTAAACCCAGTTCTTTATGAGTACTTATCGCATGAAACGAAGAAGGAGAAAATTCGGCGCTGCATTTGGAGGGACTTAAGCTTTCTAAGCGATAGCCTTATCAAGTTTGTTAATCATTCAAATTTATTTCAACGAACAAAACTCCAGTCTGATCAGCAAGCTGTAAAACAGTGGGTGAACTCAAGCACTTTGTAAAAGAGAATGAGCCCAAACAATCATACACAATTCCTCCACCTAATATTATGAGTAACCATTTCCATTAATATCTTCTCAAGCACTCGCAACAACAACAAATTCAGTATCGCTCGCAGGAGGAGCTTCTAAATTCAGAGAGACAGATAACGTTATGCTCCATTTCTCATGATTTGTACGGTCATACCAAGATGCTATCGGCGCCTGTGGTCTCTCTAAACCAAAATCCTCACTCTGGGATTTGAGGCACCCAAAAGAGCAAACCCACAAAATATTAAGAATAAATTGCATGACTGATTTTGAAATTGTCCACATCTGTGGTCTCATTCCGTACTCCCCCTTCAAAATTCATACTGAAAACACGTAATTCAAATACTTTTCTCCAACAGGCCCTGTTCTACTTAACATTATCCCAAAGCAAATGAAAGAAGAAAAAGATCGCATCAACTTCAGACCATATCTAGACAAGTTCCTTCAAAGGAATAGAGATAAAGCACTTATATATATACCAGTCAGCTACTCGATACGTGAATGGACTATGATGCCACTGCACTTTATTTTCAAATGACTTAACATGTCAAGTCACTAAGTTTTATTTTGCCTTTTTGTTTTATATGACTAAATATCTCATCTCCAGAAGATAAAATAAGATATGCGTGTGTGGGTTTGTCCACGTGCGTGTGTGTCTGTCTGTTTGTATATATAAATATATATATATA
>NC_068986.1:111668060-111668975 GCF_001194135.2 Octopus bimaculoides
TATATATAGATAGATATATATATATATATATATGATTATATGCATGCATATATACACACAAGCACATACATATATCAATACATAAATATATTAATAGATATTTATATATATACAAACATAAACACTCATGCCTGTATGTGTGTTTGTGTGAGCATGTGCATATGCGCGTGCGTGTGTGTGTTTGTGTGTGTTTGTGTATGTATATAAATATGAATATATATGCATATATACATACAAACACACACATATATACATATGGATGCATAAATATATTACCATATATGTATATACATATATACGAACATAAATACGCCTCTGTGTGTGTGTGGGGGGGGTGCGAATGTGAAAATGTATGTGTACGCAACACATACAAATATATTTCCCCATAAACAACAAAAATGTATCGAAACTTAAAATGCAGCAATTAGTATCGCGTGGCGGGATTCTCTATTTCGAAATTATGTAAATAAGAGCCATGAATACATCTACGAGAAAAGTGTTACGGGAATTAATGTCTGTAAATGAGTTTGTGCGCCTGCGTGTTCCTGATTATTTGTTCAGGTTTGCGCACTCTTTTGTGTGACTGTAAGTGATGTGTGTATACCTAAATGTTGAAAATATTTAGCTGCAGCATATATTTTAAATATACTGATTTCAATAAGCAATGCACACATACATGAGTACTAAAACCATCAGAAGAATACACACACGCTGCCTTCAAGCAATACATATATTGCGTGTGTATAAATACCGGTGGTATTATATATACACACATACATACATACGTACATACATATAAATTCATATGCATATACATACATATACATATATATACAGATACATAAATATATATATATATATGTACATATATATACATATATGTGTGCATATATATATATATATGTATATATATAT
>NC_068986.1:111675295-111679106 GCF_001194135.2 Octopus bimaculoides
AAATATCCTTCTCGGAACTTGACATCCAGCTCGGCATATTCAAGCACTATATAAGTTTGTGCTGATATTGTTGACGCTCATTCCAACAATCATCACATGAGAGATTATTTTTTTTTCTCATTTATGTTGACAAATAAAGGAATCGAGAGCGAAGACTCTACTGCACTTGCAGAAGTAGAGGCCATGCAAATACAATTAAAAATGAACTGTTCACTCTTTCCATCTTAGACACTGAAGAAAAATATTGTTTTTGCATTATTTCTTGCAATTTTCTTTCAATATTTCACCAAAATATTGTAGGAGAAAAAAGATCCTGTTATTTTTAACGCCTGTTACATATTATGTAGCACTGTCAGCCATATACTATTGCCGTGAAAAGCGTGACCCTATAAACCTAGAACATATTGCTTAGTCTCCACAGATTATTTTCACTTGCCTCTTATTTGATAGTCTCAAAACAATATCTAAAGTGGCTTTTGAGACATGATTGCAGATTTATACATTACTATTGCTCTCTTTATTTACTCAGATGCCGGAATGTATAAATGTTCAATTTGTCTTAAAAGATTTTGACATGTATAGAAACAGAGTTATTTATATTCTTATCCTGGTTTAGGCTGTGACAGGATTTGGGTTGGAAGATGTGACATGCTGTTGAAAATATGCTTATAGTTAATTAAATATCTTTCCAGCATTAACAATTAAACAGAAATACAGGCAAAGAGAATATCTACACATTTGGCAAATGAAATTTTCCTGGTGTAATGTAGTCTTCTAGGTTTGTAAAGTTGATGAACAGTTTTGTCTGATATGAATGTCAGGATAGATTTCTCTTGCTGTCTTTCTGAGAAAGCACAAATATTATGGCAAGGAATACCATACTGACCAATGCTAATATTGAACACATTCCTACTTAGCACTATTTTATATGTTAAAGGCATTTACGTATTTATCATTACCTTTTAACGTATTCCATTACAGTATACTCAGAGCTCCAAATTATTTGAATGAATTTGTCGGTAAGTCATATCATGTTATCATTATTTTAACACCTCGGTGGACAAGAGTAATCAGTTATGTTAGATCTAGAAATGGGATGCATCCATTATAGATTTACTTGCGCTATCTTCACATTGCTTCTTGAAGAGTGCATTCCCTCTCTACTATTTCTACCATTTTATAAATACAGAATAAACTGTATTGATATTCTGGGTCTTATTTAGAAATCAGCAATGAACAATTGTGCCGTGTGGCAAATATCTACAAAAGTTAACGTAAATTTGAACAATCATCTACTTTTCTATTTCCTCTCTTTTTGTTTCCCTTTCGGTTTGTCTAGTTGTCTCCCTCTTGCGCTCGCTCTCCCCATCTCTCTCTATTCTTTAGGAATACATTAGCATGACCAGCCATTTCTCTACGTTGGTGCAGAAAGCTCTCTACTTCATTACCTATGCATATGAATCATATGATTAGTTGTTATACATCAAGCGGGAACCTGGAAATGATCGGAATTGGAATATCTCGCACGCAAAAACACAGGCAGGATCTTTTATTGTTTTATCTAGTTTAATGTATAACTCAGTTACCAAGAGATGTAAAAAAAAGCATCTTTCTCTTTATGTGTATGAGTCCGTCGAAAATAAAGTGAGAGAAAGAGGCTGATAGATATAGGTAAACAAAAACAAGGACAATGATAGAGATATAGAGATATCTGTAGAAACAGAGACGCAGACACATAGATAGATAGCCAGAAAGATAGGCAGCCGGACAGATGTAAACAGACACAGATAAATATATAAACGTGTGCTTGAGTTAAGCTGCATCTGAAAAAGCAGTTGTTTGCAAGATTAATCATTGTTTATGTATGATTTTTGCTTCTAATTTCGTCTTTTGTCTTTATAATTTGTTAGGGGGAATACTGTTTCCTCACTAGTTCTTTCCCATTAACTTAGAAGAATATAATTCTTAGATTCACAAACACTTCCAAATATTCGTGAACGCGCAGGCTTATGATAATGCCGTTTCTCATTAGAAGTTTAAATCCGTTCGTGTTTCATTCAGCAGTAAAATAATTATATCTGTATTATGCAATTGCCTCATTCATGCAAGACGCCTACCATGTAATTTGAGAAAGAACAGTTTTGTTTTTCTAGGGGTTCCATATCTGACAGGAAGGTATTTTCGTTTAGTGGACAATAAGGTGTCAGAGAAAATGTTTACTGATATTGTCGTCATTGACGAATTTAAATCATTAGTCCGTTATCTCTAATATACATTCAACAATAAGCATTTGTTCTTAAATAATTACCATCAGATTAAGTTTATGTTAACTTATGGTTTGTAAACCGTATTTAATAAAACTGACATGGAAAGAAAATGTGTATTATAAGATGATTACGTAATCAATAACGTTTCTCAAACCGAGTTCTGTGTGATAAGTAAAGAAATGTACAGGAATGATTCCTTGGTACAAAATACGTGGTCATACGCGAGAAAGCAAGATATGTGATTATTCGATTAAATGGTTTAAGTCACGAAATATGCAACAGTCATGATTGTGCACTGCAATGAGTGTATGAGACTTGGTAGTTGAGTTACGCATTCTGGCTTCAAGGATTGTGGAAAGATTGGCAAGAAGCGTTCATTTTATTGTTAATATGTATGTCCTTATGCGTCAGCTTGTGGTTTGATATAATCAAGATCAACGAGCAACACATTTTAAGTATTAATTTAGATAACACAATTACGCCATGTTTCAAATATAAGCATGAGAGCAATAAGCGATTGATGAAACGCAACTGCTTACATTAAGCACAACATCAAACGCCTATCAGGAAGAGCAGGAAGTGAGTGTTCACACGGGTTTAATCTATTAGTAAATCAATCTATTTTTGGAAGAAATTTTAGATTTCCTTCCACACAAGATGATTTACAAAATGAAAGCAAAATAATTAAACAAATGCTAGGATACTTGTAAATATCAGATACATCGTACCGTAAAATAAACAAACCGAACTGAGTATACGACATAAAAAAATGAAAATGCACCAAATTACAGAATAGCTGAATACGTTATAAAAAAAAGCGCACTCGTAAAACTTAGCGCAGTATCTACATATTTTATAGCAGCGTTATGACACGATGCGATTATGTGTTTGTGGGACTGCGTGCATGTATGTGTGTGTATTTGTAAGAAACTGACAAAAAGGCTATGAATATATGTATATATATTCGTATGTGTCAATGATAGTAACGCTGATATAATTCAAATGTGATTTCCCTTTATTTGAATTTAACATTAAAAAAACAAAAAAACTTACAGCATAAAATGATAAAATTAATAAAAGAAAGCGAAAATTGCACGTGGAATAAAATTATTGATCGAAAATAGAATAAATTGCAGAAACAACAAAATGTAAAATGAAAATAAAACGAAGGTTAAAAACTTAATGTAAAATGAAAGAAAAGTCTTTAAACAAGCCAAATCAACTACCTTACCTGTACGTCTATTGATCTGACTCCATAGTTATCACCTTGCCATCTATTGACGCAATAAATTCCCACTACAGTATATCCTTTGTAGAACAATAATATGAGTGTTCCGTCTTTCAACCTACCGCTTCTTCAATGTCTTCATTTCCAGCCATTGAATTCAATATTATTCCACATTCTTTCATCATGCAATGTTGCAATAATAATAATAATAATAATAATAATAATAATAATAATAATATACACGATGATGATGATGATGACAATATCAACGGTAACAAAAGATTAATATATACATGTATATGTACACACACACACA
>NC_068986.1:111679738-111684808 GCF_001194135.2 Octopus bimaculoides
TATATATGTATATGTATATATATATGTATATGTATATATATATGTATATGTATATATATATGTATATGTATATATATATGTATATGTATATATATATGTATATGTATATATATATGTATATGTATATGTATATGTATATATATATGTATATGTATATATATATGTATATGTATATATATATGTATATGTATATATATGTATATGTATATATATGTATATGTATGTATATATATGTATATGTATGTATATATATGTATATGTATATATATATGTATATGTATATATATATGTATATGTATATATATATATATACATGCGCATGTGTATATATACATAGATATATGAACGTATAAACACCTGTCACTTTGTATCTATGCGTACTTCCATACTTGTATATAAATAGGTTAATATATATATACGCACATGCAAAAACACACACACACATTTATGCATATATTCTTACGCACACACGCATGTACACATACGTGTGTGTGCCCACCTGTGTGTGTATGCATACATTTTTACATAGAACCGAATATTTGACATCAAACTTTCTTGAAATATTGTTCGTACATAAAGGAATATGTATAAATTTGTAGGTTTCCATTGTGTGCACTTGTATATGTAATGATGTGTGTGTATGTGTGGGTGTACGTGTGTGTGTGTGTGTATGAGTGTGCGTGTGTGTCTGCTTGTGCTTGACTGTATATATTGGTGTGTGGAAACTGTTGAGCATACGCGGAACGTGAGTATTTTCATTGCATCGTCGAAAATCCTTTGAGACAAAAACGTATAGGTATTTCACCATTTCATACATATCTCCCTATCGTATTTACAACAGCCATAAGGCAAAATTATTTTACGAAGAATACAATTTTGCGGACCTGAGTATCATATTTGGAGCCCAAAACTGAACAAGTAATATTTCCTATAAAGTAATGTGAGTACGGACTGTAATTGCCCGTATTAATTATGAAATGAATAAATTAGAAATTAAACTCACACCGAAAGAGTTGTGTTATTTCATAATATTTGTGGCATGGAACATTGAATAGCCTTGATTTTCAATTTAGAAACAATAATCATAAATCTTAACATATGTATACATTTACTCAAACAAACACACACACACGTACACTCACACATAGACAGGCGTACAAACATAGTCACGTACACACACGCACCTTCACGCATATGCAGGCGTACACACATACTCACGTACACACACGCACACTCACACATACGCAGGCGTACACACATACTCACGCACACATGCACGCACACAAACGCATTCATAAATATATTTGCGCAAAATATTGCGCAAATAAATCTCCAGATAAAAGGGAATATATTAGAACAGATACTGAAATAATTGTGCTTTTTTTAGAATAAATCAATTCCAAAGGTAAAGAGAAAAAAATGTGAAAATCGGAAACACGGAAAGATTTTGCTGAAGTGAAATCTTGAGTAAGAATAAATGCCGAATGAGAGGAGAAAGTAAATGAGTTAATGCAAATTGGTGTTTAAAACTATAAGATCTGGCTGCTGGAACTGAAACTAACACGACGCTCTTGGAAGGCAGGTTTTGAGAATGCGCGTGCTAAGATGACACGACCTTCCCCTCCTTTGGTCAGTTGAAGTTTAGACAGTGTCATTTGACAACTAGCTGGTGCTGGCTGCTGGTGCCTACCAGCGAGTATTTAAAGGGAAATTTGACAGGATGGTCAGTCGCCCGCTGACACTCGTTGAAGCTGCATCGAAGAGGCCAGGGAAGAGAAGGAAAAAGTGGAAAGAAGATATGCACTCAATACCAGAGCTCAAGACACCTCCGGAAGTGGGAGCCCCGCACGGGAAAACGGTAGAGGAGTAGGGGCCGAAACTGAACGTGTTTCATCCTGATGATCTCTAAGCCACTGGATTCTATAAAGGAGCTGAGGCAGCAACCCATGAAACGCGGTTGGAATTCCTTAGAGAAGCGGAAGAGGTACTTCTTGGTTGTCTGCTCTTATTTCATGTTCTTGTCTGCATCCACAAATTCTACACCACCATCGATTTTGACTTTCAACTGAGAAATTCATAAAATGACCGTTTGTCATTTTGTCATTATCTCAGATTGTCATTATGATTGACACCTCAGCATTATTTGAAGTGAGAACCTAAAATGTAGGAATAAGTTGCCCATGATATTTTTCCAACAAACTCGTGAGTTGTTTCAAATACGATGAACATGGAAATTTCTCAAAATTATTTTCCGGTTAAATTGATTGAACTGTGCCAACTTCAAATTGGTATATTAATATTTTATGGTTCACAGAGGAAACATATTTAATTCTTGTTTAAGAAGATGTATGTGGGACAAAACAAAAAAGTTACCAATAAACTTTTTTAACAATAACGAAATTGTTTTTGTAAAGTAATATAGAATGAAATATTATAAGAAAAACTTAGCACAAAAAAACCGAACTATTTCAAGTTAAATATTGAGATTATTAAGGTGTCAACTCGTCGAGTTAAGAGATTTATTCCGGCTCTTTAAGTTCTGGATGCAAATTCCAACTAAGTCAGCTTTGCTTTTCATCCTTCCAAAATCGATAAACTGATGTACCAGACACGTAATTAGGGCGATATAATGGGCAAATTCCTTCTTCTGCAGTCAGCTCTCCTTTAGCCAAATATGGAAATGAAATATCATGAATTTTAAGAATAAGTTCCAAAATTAGAAGCAGTTTATTAGGAATGTCGCGACGACATAAAAAGTGAAATGCCAGAGTAAGTTTTAGGCAAATATCAAATATGTAAACACACACATACTACCACTCGCGCTCGCGCATATATATTTACCATGAAGATAAAATGGTCACCACTTCGATAATGAAAACTGGATGGAAACATGTTTGAATAAGAAATGTCTATGTTGTTTTCGATTCCTCATGTTTCAATGTGAGCTGACAATGTAATGGCAGTTAGTTCTTTTCATGCAAGTAACTTGGTTGGACAGCCTCTATACTTATGCGTCGATTAGAAAGAGATATACAGAAAGAGGAAGAGAGAGAGAGGATGAGGAAATGAATGTCAGTGTCCCAAGCATGGAATGACTTTAGTAGTACTTTAGGTCATTTGTGTTGCTGACTCATCATGCTGGCAAATGCAGTTGCCGAAATTAGCTGAGAGTGAACATCTCCTGGCTTTACGCATGACTGCATTCGTCATTTGATCCTTTGTCTACCGTTCTCTCTTCTTTGACAGACTCCCTACTTATCCGGCTGGTCTCAAGAAATCTAATCAGAACTATTTTAACGATATAACTAAAAAGAAAACAAGCAAACAAAACAATTTTATTCGTTAAAATATTTTTTTCTACCGTACGGGACACTTTTAACATATTCTCAAATACATTAATATGCGCAGAACACATTTATGGTGTAAGCAATTTATATAAAGGAAAAGAAAATGATGTAGAGCAAAGATTCTCAACCCATTTTGGCCAAAGGCCCCCTTTTGATACTTCGAGTCACAAATGGCTCCTCTAGAAAATATTTTTATTTTTCAATATACTACTTGTGATATCAGCGGATAATGATAAAAGAATAATAAAGGACGTTGTTTGACACATACGCTTGTACGCAGTCGGGAGTAGGGATATACAAACTGAAATGCAAAAAAAAATGAAATAATAAATTGAAAGTTTGGTAATTGCCTTGATTTCCACTATGCGATACTTATGAGATCAATATGTTGTCTATCGAAGCCGTACTCTTTGGTACAAGAGAGTCCCTTTGCTCCAAAACTCCCCCACCCCTTCGAGCTACAAAGGGCCATCTGGGGGCCATATTGACCCCGTTGAGAACCTTTGATCTAGAGGAAAGGAAAATATTATAAAGGAAAGGAAAATAATACAAGTCAGAATGAGTAGCGGCACATGTATGAGCAACAATGAGGAAATAAAGGTATATCAAATCAAATAGTCTATACTACTTTTGCTTACTTTTTTACTTGTTTCATTCATTTGACTGCGGCCATGCTGCAGCACCACCTTGAAGAGTTTTAATCGAAAAAAAATCGACCCAATGATTTTCTTTAAAACCCAGCAATTGTTTTATATGTCTGCTATGTCACGGGGAAGTAAATACGCCAGTAGCGGTTGTGGGGGAAAACACACACTGACGCACATATATTCATACTAACACACACACACACACACACACACATACACACACATACACACACACACACACACACACACACACACTTATATGTATGTTTGTATACGACGGGATTCTTTCAGTTTCCGTCTACTAAATCCACTCACAAGGCTTCGGTCGGCCTGAAGATATAGTAGAAGAAAGTTGCTCAAGGTAACACACAGTGGGACTGAACCCGAAACCGTGTAGTTGGAAAGAAAGATTCTTATCACATAGCCTCGTTTGCATTTTACATATATTGGTGTATAAATTAATAAGATATATTAGCATTATTTACAATTCTTCATGTAAGTTAAAGGATCGATTTAAACCATAAGAAGTGATATTAATTAGTAAAAAATCTGGATGGAATTTGCATGTGATTGTTGCACTTAATTTTGTGAACTAATTTATATTTCTTTTTCAGTGTCTTATAAAGAGAAATTACACATGAGTTCTAGGCAGGTGTTGTTGGTCGTCACCCTAATTCAAATGAGATACTGGGTATTGGTGAAAGTCAATATTCACTTTCATTTTACATCTCTATAAAAGGTATATATTTTTTTAAATTTTAACATTTATTTTGTTTTTATTTACAACTATTGTTATTATGAGTATGAGCTGGCAGAATCTTTAGCACGCTGAACGAAAATGCTTAGCGGTATTTCGTCCGTCTCTGACTTCAAATTCCGCTATGGTCGACTTTGATTTTCATCATTTCGGTGGGGTCGATATAATCGAATAGTCCTCTCCCTGAAATCTCAGGCCTTTATCATCAGTATCATTGTTGTTGTCGTTGTTGTTGATTGCAATAATCATAACATCAGGAATATATATGCGTACACACGTCTACCCCGGGCATGCATGCATATATATATATATATATATA
>NC_068986.1:111685342-111686679 GCF_001194135.2 Octopus bimaculoides
TATATATATATATATATGTTCATACAGAGAGAGAGAGTGTGTCAGTGGCATCCTCCGTATGTGCTAAGATGATGTGTGTGCGCATGTGTGTTCGTTATAATCAAGGTGCTAGTCTCCGTGTTAATGTTTCGATGAACGCATTCTGAGTGTGTCTGCATAAATATATACGAAATTAATGTGTGAGTCACTTTCTGTATGTGTGATTCTGTTTAGTTTGTGAGTGTGTGTGTATGTGATTGTGTGGAAGGATGTGAGCGTTTCATATGTTTATTGCTTTGTGTGTGCATGATTGTTTTAGTGTGGAAGCATGAAACTTTATATTAGTGATAGTGTTGTCCTCTTATACCTAATTATTCCCCATGTGCTGCTTGTCTTATTAATGATCTTGCCCACTGGTCAATGAGAAGACAGTTGCCTAGAGTTCAGACCTGGATTAATCGGCTGAACAGCATTCCAGATACATTTCACGCCTGAAGAACTTTGCTTAACCTTCGGTAGTTCTTAGAATGAGCATTTGAAACAAGAATCAATATTAAATTATGGAAGAATGCAATGACCGTAAAAGAAAACACCTTGCTTGAGCTACCGATCAATAGTATGTCTAAATGTCAGAGTTGAAATAATGGTTCTCTTATTCTGCATATTGACTCAATCTGACTAAGGTAGATCAGTTATTAATGAGACTCCATTGTAACTATATAGATTATAGAAACATATATTCCAATGTAAAATATAGTTCATTTACTGCACTATACATCGTTTAGTAAACCTATACATAAACAGTGTGTGATTAGGAATTCTTATGCAGCAACAACGCTTGTCCGAGTTCAATATCACTGAAGTCAATGCGGTGCGCGGGCAGAAACGTTAAAACGCCGGGCGAAATGCTTAGTGGTATTGCGAATGTCTTTACGTTCTGAGTTCAAATTCCGCCGATTTCAACTGTGCCTTTCATCTTTTCGAAGTCGATAAATCGAGTACCAGTTGCTTACTGGGTCGATCTAATCGACTAGCTCTCTCCCCCAAAACTTCAGGCCTTGTACCTAGAGTAGAAAAGAATATCACTGAATAAATGGACAATTATCTTCTAAGATAGCCATGCTTTTCTAATTAACAACTAGAGAAATTTCGAGAAACAGAAACCATATGTATATGGTTGAGTATAGGCGTGTAGATGCAGCAGGTAAGGAACCATGCAGCCTCAACTCATGAACACTAAAGCAAGTGCCTACTCACTCACGGTTCCGTGATTAAAATCATCCTGGACCACGTTTATTTACACATGCTATTACGAGCTACACATATCTCAGCAATAGCTGTTTGAATTCTTATATATA
>NC_068986.1:111686800-111690096 GCF_001194135.2 Octopus bimaculoides
ATATATATATATATATATATATATATACGCGCGTGCACACACACACACTCACATATAAATCCAGGGGTCGAGGTGTAGGAAGAAAATTAGCTTTGAGTAATCCGTAGTAAATATAAAAATCAACTTTCAGGTACAATAGCGGTTTATTCAGACGCATGGTTGTGAATTATTTTCATATCGAAGTACGATGAACAAAAGAAGTTCTTTTTATATTTTATATTTGCATACTGCAGACTCCTGTTCAGGCCGAGGATATCTTCATTAAATGAAATTTTACATAGTCACAAGAAGGTACATGTTACCACATGGAAGATTCAATCATTCAGACCGATTGAATCTTCCATGTACCTCTTTGCGATAATGTAATCATTCATTTAATCAAGATATCCTTGACCTGAAGAGCAGCTTGCAGCATACATCTCACTTGGATATTTACCACTCTCGAAGTTCCGCTCGCTATGAAACATGTGTAGCCCGGGTCTTATCTATTCCATTCCGTAACTATTGTATATATGCGTGTGTATGTGTGTGTGTGTACGCACATACATATATATCTACATTGCAACGATGGTGTTTTTTATCTTAAAATAGGAGAAAACATTTATACATGCATATATAGACATACATATATGTGTGTACATATATATATATATGTATAATCGTTTCTTTGAAATGCATCGTGTTGCTTGTGTTTCGAATTTCGTAATTATTATTGAGGTCTATGAAATATATCTGTTTGCTCATAAGACCCGACCCAAATCTAAACTCATTTGCATTTGATGATGCAACCTATAGATCTTCCTGCTATTCATATCATATGAAATATTCCCCACATAATAGTGCATATTCTTCAAGAAACCTAAAATCACCATCGCTTCCGGCCAATTCTTCGAACCCAGAATATATATTTTATCAATTCTTGCTATAAATAATTAGGAATTCTTGAAACAAACCGTACGAAAATAAAGTGATACAGAGTTGGGTTGGGCAATTTGCTTTAACCAGACGTTAAACTCCTAGTTTGTATATTCATCTGTCGAAGTTTTCCATTTTCATTTGCTCCTGTGAACGGTACAGCGACGAATTTACACTCATAAGTTGTTGTGATTGCTTAGTACCAGATAAGTTACCTAATTAACATACCGATAAACAAAAGTGTTCTAGAGAGAACTAAGTCGTCTTTTATATGTGGGGAACTGTATTGTAGGAAGCGTTTTTCCATTTTGAAAACTGTTGTGTATAACGTGAGAAAAGTTGGGCCGCTTATGTTTAGACTTGAGAGAAATAAATGGAACACTGCTTTCTCGGCATCAATGAAAAAATTATAGCATTATCTAAGGCCAAAACAGTTCTGTTCAGATGACTTATTAAGTAATTCCAATGGTAACACAAAATAGTACTCATTTTAGGGTTTGTAAACCTTGCTCGTGATGGTTAAATACACCAGATGTGAGTAACCAGTGCTTTATTCAGAACGATTATTTATGACTGCTTTAGTCACAGAACCATTTAAAAAAAAATATGGTAGTTTGTGATCTGAGGGAGATTAGAACATATCTGTAACTTATTTATACACATTATTGAAATATCTTTTTCAGTGAACATTCTATGGTGGCACATTAGGTTTTCCTTGATGACACTAATGAAATATCAAAGCAGTGGAGTACTCCAGAACTTAATCGGTTCGTATTTTATCGGCCATAAAACGATGAAAATCAAACACGATTTTTGTCCGGCAAACAACGAATATTGTCGTAGCTCCATTTTGATTGTTCTACTAATAATAACAACAAGAACAACAGTAAAAATAATAGCAAAAGCTACAGGAACATCAAAACCAAAAATATCACTAACAGTAAAAGGAAATAGCAATAATAAAAATAGTAATAATAATAATAATAATAATAATAATAATAATAATATTAATAATGGAAAGAAAAGTAAAAAAAAATGTGATGAGATTGTTTTTATCGTAACATTTCTCAATTAGTTTAGCACGGATCGATGTTGAAACATATTGATCAGTTCCAAAGTGATCTATAGCATAGACACTTTGGCGGTATGTGAGCGCGTTACTTTTCAATGTTCTTAGCATTCCTCCTCTGTAGACAGCATTTCTGCAGGATTACATACTTTTGGCTCGTTAATCCGCCAAGATCTCGCTTTTCACGCAGCTTTCAGCCATATCAGAAGCCAGAGATTGTGGGTGAGGTGAGGAGCGAAGTGCATGTAGGAAGATTTAGAGAGGATAAAGAAACTACTTAACAAAGTTTAAATCGATAATCCATGTTGCATGCCATGCTGATTGTCGTTTTATGTATGCATTTCCTGTAAACACAGGCTGACGCTTCTCCAGAAATTCAGGTCACCTTATTTAACACAACGGCACATATATGCATACGCACATGTACACATACAAAACCGATGCATACATGTATATGTATACATACATGTATATATATACATACATGAATAAATGTGTATACAAAATAGACACCTATATGTATACATACATGTATGTATATATAGATATGTGTGAGAGTGTGTATGTGTGCAGGTTTGTATGCATGTATACATGTAGGTATGTATGCATATATTTATCTATGTGTACGGTAAGATGCCTGTGTATATATGTGTACATATTGTAAACGTATACCTTTCCTTCTCGCCTTATATGTCCCTGTCTCACACACAACATATACGAACATGTGTACACGTGTATTGTTGTGCGTGAATACATGTATATATGTATATACATATACACACGCCCATGTATCTGAGTATATAAGTACGTATGTAAACATATCTACACATACATATACACATACATATATAGCTGATAAAGGAATCAAAAGATGGATTTAATACGAATCTTTATTCATCACGACGATCGTTTCGACCCATCCTGCATCTGTCCGACAGGGATGGGATATTGTGCATTTGGCTGCGTTGCATCAATCAGTGCAGGCTGTCTCACTTCCGGCACTTGGTGTAGAACAAGATACCCCATCAAATATAGTGAAATCTCCTTGGCATGTTTTTTTTCTGGTTAGTTGTGCATTGGTACACTGAGAGAGCGTAGGATGGGACTAGCTAGAGTTGAACGTATAACATTACGTATAACCTCACAGTTGATTTACCGCAGGTTTATCGACGTGGATGCAGGAAAAATTCTAAAGTTACTGTGGATGACGTCAGATGGCTCAAACGGTGAATGTGCTTTCATTGGCATACTGATAGACATATAACCAATGTCCGAGTAGTTACATATATATATATATATATATATATATATA
>NC_068986.1:111690254-111693455 GCF_001194135.2 Octopus bimaculoides
ATATATATGCAGAAGTGGAGAGAGTGTGGGATAGAGAGAGAGAGGAACTATCCACTTAGCTAAGGATTCCCGATTCAGCACAATACTCGCTGCTTCAAAGGCGGCGAACTGGTAGAAACGTCAGCACGCCGGGCGAAATGCTCAGCGGTATTTCGTCTACCGTTACGTTCTGAGTTCAAATTCCGCCGAGGTCGACTTTGCCTTTCATCCTTTCGGGGTCGATAAATTAAGTACCAGTTACGCACTGGGGTCGATGTAATCGACTTAATACGTTCGTCTGTTCTTGTTTGTTCCCTCTATGTTTAGCCCCTTGTGGGCAATAATGAAATAGGTATCTCGTCTGCCGTTACATTCTGAGTTCAAATTCTGCTGCGATCGACTTTGCCTTTCATCCTTTCGGGATCGGTAAATTAAGTACCAGTTGCGTACTGGTGTCGAAAATATGAGCCCTTATGCCTAGAGTAGAAAAGAATCGTTAGCACGTCGGGCAGAATATTTCGAGGCTTTTCGTCTGCCTTGACATTCTGAGTTCAAATTCCGACGATGTCGACTTTGCGCTTCATTTACTCGGTGTTGATATAATAAGTACGAGTTAAGTACCGAGGTGGGTGTAATGGACATGCCCCCTCCCCCAAATTTCAGTCCTAACTCCTATAGTAGAAAGGATTATTTTCAAATAACAATAAAAAGAATTTTATTCTATTTTCTTATGGATAATCTTTTTTACCGGCAGAATGGCCCTTCATCTACGTCGTCTTAAACTTTTGTCGTTTCAATTGTCATTTCGTTGGTCTTTCTGCTTATATTTGCCATTTTAGCTATTATATCCGAATTGGACTTCAACAGATTTTATGTCAATTTTAACTTTCTTATTTCATTTGTTTCCTGTGAGAAAGATATTTTCGAATAGAAATGTTTTAAACGTTCCTCTGGATGTACCGAAAGCATGTTCATAATCGAGGAGATTCTTTGTAAGTTACAATTTGGGGTGAGATTTCTTGTTGTGGTGGTTGAATAGATTTAAAGATATATAAATATGTGTATAATTGTTAAATCTATCTTAATAATCGCTTAAAGTTTACGTCATATTGTATATATAGCCATGGGAGATTGCAAGAAATAAGCGAAACACTTGAGACAATAATCGCGTTACGTCGATGATTCAGAAGAGGATTTTAGATAAGGTTAATATAGAAAAAGAAAGAATTAAAATTTAGAGCTTTTGACAAAGACATAGAAAATAAATTGTTTCATTCGTGTTCACTAATCGTTTGGTGGTGTGTCTTTATAACTTATTTAGTATTTTTCTGTCTGAATATTTGATAAGTTTAAGATGGGAAAGAAAAATGCGGAAAGAATGAAAATGAAATATGCGCTATATATTTGTTTGCAACTCATTCGCAGTATCCTCATATCGCTGTTCGTGTGTGTGGACCCATATTGCCATACGTGCATATGAGAGAGGGAGAGGAAAAAGTGTGCGAGAGAGAGAGAGAGAGAGAGAGAGAGAGAGAGAGAGAGAGATACGAAGCATAGTTTGATGAGAATTCAAGAGACATCTCCAATCTTCAGCTGTCAAATACCTCACACATTTTACAGACTGAGAATAATTACATTAAAATCCAAGGCAGTTTTCTAAGACGCAAACATTTGAAGACGAAGAGTGGTCGGGCCCTTGGCAGTTATATGCTTGTTGCAAATTTCCATTTGGTGACTCAATTTTCTTCACCTTTTTTTATCATCCGTTGCAGTTATTGTTCTCTATTTCACTCCCCCTCTTAATTCTCTCTCGTTTTAAAACTCGCGTCGTCGATTGCTACCCATGCTATTTTAGTTTTTATAGAAAGACAATGTGCTTCAATTGCTTAAATTTTCGGCTCACAAATGTTTCCCTTTCCCATTGCTCATCCTTAACTGTACAGGCATTCAAGAAGTAATTGAAGAAATTTCCACACGATCAATTTCAAAATATATCACACAGACTCACTAAAGGAAGCGGCTATATTGTCGGCGTTCTTTGTCATTTCTACTTTTAATAAAACGGTGTTTTATCCTCATAAATGCCTAATCTCGTGCCAAAGCGACTCAGGCCTTTGATGCTTTTCCCCAGTCTCGTTGTTCCAGCAATCATATCACCAGTATTAAACATTACGGCGAATGTTATTTTTCTCAGAACGTCCACTCACTGAAATCCCCTCCGAAGGCATTTAACGAAGTTGTGGTCTCATAAATAGAGATATAAGATTGACATTAAGGCACACGCATCACAGGCCCGGCTTTTATATATACATATAATATATATATTTATTTTATTTACTTATTTATTCATATGTTTGTTTATATTTTATATATATATGTGTTTGTGTATGAATTTATGTATTTATGTGTGATTTTATATGTATGTATGCATAAATACATATATTTGCATACTTATAGACATATCTATATCTATATATATATATGTGTGTGTGTGTGTGTGTGTGTGTGTGTGTGTGTGTGTGTGTGTGCATACACATGTACACACAAGTGTGTGCGTATGCGTGTATGTCTGAGGGAGACAGACTGAGAGAGAGAGAGAAATGGAGAGATAGATAAATAGAGAGAGAGAGAAAGAGAAATTGTCTCAGCCTTTAGAAGAAACACTATACAATTTCATGGTTGAGCATAATCTATTATTTCGGATGATCCAGTCGACCGGTACACTTTTGTTGTCTCTATGTCTCGTCAGTTCATTGGAAAGTATAAACATTGTTATCTCTTCCGTTCGATGAACCAAGCATAGTTTGGAAAACACCACAGTTGATGGGGATGTCTCGTGTTGAAAGACCCGAAACGAAATATGATCTAAGCGACGTCATTTATGGGGTGTCCTAGTCCATAATGTGCATCTTGCACACGCACAAATACTCACACCGACATACATAAATATAAACACATAAATTTACAACTACGTACAAACAAATATATGTATATATTGTGGCACACACACACACACACACACACATATATATATATATATATATATGCACTACACAGATATATATATATATTATTATACGTGTATGTATGTATGTATATATATATATGCATATATATATATGCCTATATATATATGCCTATATATATATACATATATATATATATGCATATATATATATGCCTATATATATATACATATACATATCTATAAATAATTATACA
>NC_068986.1:111693572-111709728 GCF_001194135.2 Octopus bimaculoides
ACACACACATATATATATATATATATATATTGCAAACAGAATGGTAGAGGTACAGAGAGAGGGAGACAGAGATATACGTTTACCTAGGAATCTAAATGGCGTGAAGAAACATATGAATGTCAAAAGTCATTTCGAAAATGTACAATTTTCTCAATATACATTTAAGGGTCAGTCACCTTATATTATTAAATGTCTTTGTCTACAAAACGCTATCACCTCTTCTGTCAAAGCTTGCAGTATTGAAATATCGATTTGGCAGGTGAGGACCCTTAGCCATTAATGTACGAAATACAATTTCTGTTAGTAAACATATTTAAGACAATATACTGAAGTAAAAAAAAGTAAATTAAATAATTAGCTATAAAAATACATCATATAAAAAAATCAAAAGAGAAATATTCTTCGTGATAGAATAATATTAGATTAAATTAAATGGTGTTCCAGAATGATATTTAACATGAAATCTTCTAGGAAACAGAGTCTTCTGTTGATTTGTTAGATTTTCGTGTTACCACAATATTGTCAGCGAACGTATTTTGCGGAAGAATGTATCGAATATCTCGTCACCTCATGCCACTATTATATTTATCATTTAACGTGTGTGTGTGTGTGTGTGTGCGTGTGTGTGTGTGTGTGTGTGTGTGTGTGTGAACGCGCGCGAGTGTATGTATGTATGTATGTATGCATGCATGTATGTGTATATATAACGTACATATACAAATATACACATACAGACACACACAGACACGCGCACGCAAATATTTATATAACAAAGATGAACGCCTGTGAGTCGAGAAAAAGGTTCGACCATGTAGAAAAAAAAATACCAGAAGTTAATTATTGTGTAAAATTTTCCAAGAAAGAAAAATGCATTTGATCTCGAGTCTCCGGGTTTCCCCCTAAGGGAGCTACGATCCCTTTTCCAAAATTTTGTACATGGAACAGACCACGCAACCCACAAAAAGAAAAAAAGAATAACCGGTCGAAGGAAGATAACTAAATAAAATTTAAGGGAAAAATTAACGTGAAATGTCATAGAGGCCGCAATAACGTGTGTCTGTGGAAAAGAGCGAACATGATTTAATTCATTTAGTTTTAATACCTTCCAGTCTGTCCTTGAAGTTCAAAACGGAGAAAACCAAAAACATAAATAGAAATTTATTGAACTTAAGTATTGCAACAAACAAGAATACAAATAGCTTTTCTTAGATGAATATAGTATGATGATGAGAAAATCAATTCAAAGTTATTATTCATTCTACAAATTTAATTTGCTGATCCCATGCTAAAGCTTCCTTATAGACAATGTTTTGTGTTCTACAAGTAGGGGCGAAAAGGAAAAGATTATTCTTGCTTCCCACTCTGTAAGCCCCAAAATATAATACAGCATGTGAAAAACATCGAAAAAAACAGACGTGTTGGAAAGTGAAGTCGTTTGAACTCGAAGGGCATATTGGCCGATATTAAAGGTGAGGAATATCAACATCTCCTGCTTTTCAGAGACAAATGATTGTGGGTTCTATGACATTTCCGTCAATTTCTTCAACTCTTGTGTCATTGCATAGCTTTGTTTCAGAAAAGTTTGGCCTATTCTCTATTGAAGGCAACCCCCTATATGTAAAATATAAACACACATATATATATATACTCTTTATTCTTTTACTATCTTTTACTTGTTTCATTCAATTGACTGTGTCCATGCTGGAGCACCGCCTTTAATCGAATAAATCGACCCCAGGACTTACTCTTTTTAAGTCTAATACTTATTATATCGTTCTCTTTTGCGAACTGCTAAATTACGGGGACGTAAACACACCACCATCGGTTGTCAAACACACACACACACACACAAACACACAGATATATATATATATATATATATATAAATAGATAGATGTCGATATACATATATATATATATATATATATATGCATAGACACATATATACAGATACATATAAATACATACACACATATCTATTAGTAATATCCATAGCCTCTTATGTATGTCTATCTGGACGGGGTTAAGAAATAACAGTAAAGTCCGTTCGATCAGACAGCTATGTTCAAGTGGCTACGAACATTACTTGCTAGTACAATCACAACGTTGATCTCTTATAGTGATCTTAGACCTACCATTCTTGTTTGTTGGAAAATCAGCGACAGTATGTAGCATAAAACTAGATATATTGCGAGTAGAAGCGATCTACTGCTATGACTGTCAGATGAGGTATCCAGTACTGAATAGAAGCAGAAATTTCCCGAAACAAGTCTGGTCCCGTCACCAGAAAGTGGTAGGGTTCGCTCCACTGCTCGCAATATCTTGGATGCAGCTCTACATTGTCGACCAGCTAGAGGATATGGCCTCTTGTGGTTAAATAATCATAGTAAAGTCCGTTCGAAATGACAGACATGTTGAAGTGGCTACGAACATTACTAACAAATATTAATCACACACACACACATACGTGCACACATATACACACACACACCATCCTAACAAATATAAAACACACAAAGACCACAATAAACACACACGCCACAATAAGCCCTGGGACCAATGAAAAACGGCTCTCACACACACAAACACATGTATACACACCCACACACACACACACATACACACACATAGAGACATGCACATAGACATTCTGACTTCTTAGACCAGTCCCCAAAACTACTGAATCATGACAGACTAGCCCCAAAACAAAAAAAAACCCTTTTAATTCTACATTGCTCTTCCTTCTCCCACCCCAACCAGCCCCCCACACGTATGTGTGTTCCTTAAAATAGCAAACATTCCCTAGATACAAACAAAAGAGAAAGCATGTTAAAAAGACGGGTCAGTTTCTCTCCAATTTTTTGTAAATTCTTAAATATATCTCCTGAGTATATATATATATATATACTACCAAACACTTTCTGTTGAATACTCTCGTTTAAACTGTTTTAAACATATTCTTATTATTATCAAAGAGTGTATATATGTAGTTTAATACTCTTAATACTTATGTGACAACCAAAGCTTATATAAAGCTTTACATTGTACTTTTGACAACCTTTTTCTAAAAAAGTGAAACCGGTCAAGTGAATAAACATCTTTAAAATTGCATATCCACTTCAGTCGGCTTTGGCATTCTGCTTCCACGTGCAATAATGTACGACTGATTTTCCAGCGAAACCACTATTATAATTAAACATAATCGTCTCCTTTATATGTGAACTCATTCTCGTTTTAGAAATCATTAGAATACTTACCATTCTTAAAATGTTGTCATTACAGTCTTTTATTCCTCCAGGAATGACATTTGATATGGCATTGAATATGGCGTTAAACCATGCGTTTAAAAGCTTCATGTCATATATTCCTTGCTTATTTATTATGTTATCCTGCTGTTATACGATAGTGCCTGTCATACATATTCCCATCTACCATTAATCACCAACTCTTATATGTCTGTCATTTAAAGAAATTAAATGAGCTTCTTCATCTGAAGTGAGTAAAATTTAGCCCACGCCTGAAATTTCAGCCTCTTTCACTTTGGAAATAGAATACTGTAGAAACTTTTGAAATACAAAAAGATGAAAATATATCATACAAAATGAACGACGGAACCTATAAAACAAACCTCCATTTTATCTTAATTTGTATACCCATCAACATTTAAAATCTTCGATTCATAATCTTTCGAATTATAAAGGCGGTTCATGGGCAAGACGGTTACAGTTTCGGAAATAGTACCACATATTTATATTTTAAGCTCCAGATCACATTTGCGTATCTAGGTGTGGCTTTCGTTTCCATTTCCACGTTGGTATGTCAAAATGGCTTCTTTCTAACGTAACTTTCCGTGTTTATGAAGAAAATGTTATTGTTTCTATTCGTCAACTTTTTTCGTTATATCCTGCTTCTCAACACTGTTATTTTATTGCTGTTATTATTGTACTATGCGTCATTTCTCTCTGAATTCGCTAAAGCTTTTTATTTTATAGTTTTCTGTTATTTCAATTATAACTTCCGGTTACGCAGATTTGTCATACTGTTTCTCTGTTCACTTCGTTGAACAATATGTTTTCCTCGGACGATTTTCTTGTATCCGGTTTCCGTAGACATTCAATTCTGCGATTTCCATCGATATCTGGTCACCAGGTATTTACTTCGACTGTCGATTTACAGCAGTTTAAGAAAATAATTTTTTTTTTCGGAACCTAACACCGAGTATCCATATATTCTGTTAAGTGATTCTTTTTTTTTTTTTTTAAGTTAAAATAATTAGGTTTAATCCTTAATATTTTAAACTTACAGATTGCTGTAGTCACTATCTTTTTTTACACTGAAAATTCAATAATTCGTTTTACATTCAAGTTTTTCTTTTAACCCAATATTCTATATACTAATATTTATGAATTTATCCACTTCAGATTCCAGTGTAAAAAAGAATTTTTTTAAAAATCCTATTGCATAAAATATCATTTAGTTGATATTTCACTTTACTTGTGTATAAATTTGATTTACTGGTATACGAATTAGCAAATTCACTAACGTGTCGGATATCATAACAAAATATCTTTACGCCTCACTACATTCAGAATTAAAATTTCATTGAAATCAAAATTGTATTTAATATTTAGGAGTGAAAAATATACTGCGTCAATTTCATTTTGAGTGATTGGCTGAATTAATTCCGAAATATTTGTCTTTGTGCCAATCTAAGAATTTAATAATTTTTCCAGCATTATGTAGCGTTTATTGTATATTTATAATGCATTGCACAACGTTTCCAGAGAGTAAACTTGCTGCCCCTTTCGCTGAGGTTCTATAGGACCAATTGCAAATGAAATATAAATCAACCTCTGTCGTTTAGGTAATTTAGCTTTAGAATAATTTATGATAAAGAAGAAATTATGTTCTGAGGTTACATGGTATTTGTGACATATCCGCCAAAACACCTTCAACGAAAAGTTTTATATCTTGAAATAAAAATGCAAATTGAATTATGCGAACGTGTATACAAGTTAGCAGAAAAAGAAGTCCCGGATGACTCTAGCTTTAACACAATTAATTGTAGCTTGAGTCACTTTGATCTGGTTGACCGTTCATCAACTAAAATTGGATTCATTAAAGAATAATAATTTTGAAATGCATCGATCTGAAATACATAATGATCAGTCGTTCGTTTTCATGCAGAAACCTCATGCAAACCGCTACAATTGTTATATCTTTATTGTTTACGTTTAACAGACTTCTTAACTATGGGACTTCAGTTATTCTTAATGACAGAGCACAGGTATAGTCCTGTTAAGACATCCACATTGATAGTCTTTGGTTCCATGCGCCTTCAAAAGTCAGTTCTCATCGCCAATCAGGTGTTATTTTAAATTGCTCGACAGATCAGATTGTATGTGAGGACTTGGTTAATGAAATTCTACTATAGCCAAATCTCCACTTAATTCTTGCATAGGAAATCGGTTTGACCCTTCGTATGAGAATTCCGTCAGATGTATTTTCCATATTAATGGATAGGATGATAGAGCTAATCCGACAGCTAATCTAGGACCAACACTTGGTTCTTGGGTGCCTTTAGCGGAGAGAAGTCTTGTACTTCGTAATTATGTAGTCCCGGTGTCACATCTGGAGACATTTTCCTTTCTTTCGGCCACAATTACGGAAGCCCTGGAATGACATTCTGGTGGCTGTCTTTACGCTTTTGGCTACTATTATTATAAAAGCACGAAAGTTGTAATTATGTAATTAACATTGAATACTAATAGCATTTTGCTTGAAGAGTGTCAGCATTAAATTATATGTTGATTTCTTCAAGTCAATTGAATTGAACATTAGATTCTTAGCTGTAATTGTCTAGTTTCGTTACAACTATTGATTGCTCCTTAGACATCAGATTCGTTAACCTAAACATTAATGCCTGCTTCTCCGAAGCCTGTGGATTTCTGTGCTTGAGCTATTGCAAATAATGAATGTTCAAAGAGATTTCTCTTGAGTAATCATGTCTTTTATTATTAACTGTTTAACAAGTTGTGGTCTGAGAGATTAACGCTATCACTGAAATTCTAACTGAAGTCCATGCCCAGTCGATATCCAGTTGCATTCAACATAACCCTCCCATGGGAGTGTCTAAGCTTAGGAATGTAACGAAGTAATGTTGGAACAATGAAATGTAAACAAGGTGATAAAACGTCATCCGTTTAAATCCAGAAGTATTATTTTATAACTTCCAGCCCTAAAGCTGTGGTCATGCTGGGGCACCGTCTGTATAATCATCCTTTCAATGACTTATTTTAGTGAAAGAGGGAGTTCAAATCTGCTGCCCTATATATATATATCGGTCAAGGCGCGTTCTCCACTATTCGAAGCAGTGTTGGAATTCTTGCGAAGTGATGCCTTTCTAACGCCTCTGTTGTTTCCTTCTTTACCTCTTCCACATCTGCAAATTCCGTAGCACCAGCTTTGATCACCAGTGATTATCTTCGAAGAAAGGTCTGGATACACTGAGTATTTTTTAATATGTCAAATTAAAGTGTCATAAAATTATGAAACACATTGTAACTGTTTCGGTTGAGTATTAAATTGATATATATATATGTGTGTGTGTGTGTGTGTGTGTGTGTGTGTGTGTGTGTGTGTGTGTGTGTGTTGTAAGTCAATACTGAATCAAATGCCACAAAATAGCAGCAAAAATGAAAGGATGTCAGATATATATGAGAGGAGTTCAATATGGCTATAGATTAATGGAGATGAAATTAAAGTCTGTAATCTACTAAACAATGAACAGTAATAGGAAAAGCTAGATTGAAATAGAACGAAAGTGCAGGTTCTTTCAGTGGTCTTCGTGCCAAACTGTACACAATTCAGTTTATGAATAAACGATCACCTTTAGATAAATGGTACGTTCCCGGGACCCACGTGTAAATTGATGTGCGAAAGTATCATGAGACCAACTTAGAATTATAATCCAAGTGAGCCCGGTTTCCGTAGACTGCCAAAGACTAACTGGTCTAAACACTTGCTTGACGAGAAGTCTCCTGTAAAAAAACTTCTCTGCTCACCCCACAGCGAATTCCACTTGCTGTTCGCATCTTTGCTTCAAATCAACATCATATGCATTTATGATATTATTTATAGTCGGTATATCCCCCAGTAGATTATTCTACTTACGTCTTATTGCAAATCTTAATTTATTGAGAATAGTATGCTCTCCCTTTAGAGAGATCATTAGCCTCTCATTAAGTCTAATTACTCGTCTGCTGATTAAAGTTGTAAATTCACATGAATTATCCTTTTTAGTTCACTCACGACGTTAGCCAGTATTTAACACTACCATCCTGTACACCCTATTGCGATAAATTATGAAATTTTATTTAGAGGTTTATGACGAGAGTTAACACCAATAAGGTGAATAATTATAAATTAGCCACAATGAGTTGATATCAATGATTGGGCGGATATTGCTACACAATATTGGACAAAAGAACAGAGGAGGAAACGGGGCTGTGCATCCCCAAATTTATATTCTCAATATATATTAGAAGTACTAAGGATCAACTGTAAAATGGGTTAGTTTGTTATGTGATATGTGAAATAAACAAATAAACAATGAATATTGTCTTGTTTTACATTTGTTGGATGCTGAGATACAGCTAATGTTATTTGAGCCATATATGTATCCCTTGATACTTGCACGTCTACGTAGAAATAACATAGTTGCACCTCCATAGAAATAGCAATGAAACATCTTTCAAATCACACCCTATGGTCTTGAACAAGCGGTCCATTTGTATTGTAAGTATAGATAACATTAAAAAAAATAAGTTGGTTCAAGCTCAGATATTTCTGACTGCGTGCGTGGTGGATCAAAGTTAAACTTAGTATATAACTGCAAAAACGGCCTGGGTCATCAGAGCATTTTTACACATATGTTCATTATCAACATCCTTACAAATCGCTGTTTTCTAAAGACAACGATATGTTAATAGTTGTAAGAATGACAAAGACGGCCAAACTAATATAAAATTGGTTTGCACGCTATCTTAGGGGGAAAATATATATTAGGATTCAAGTGATATTTCTCTACTTTATTTCACATGTTAGGAACTTTACTCATTTCTGCAGAGGATCATAATTAGTGAAATATTAACCCAAGAGCACCAGGTAACGATGACCTCATAACATTTAAGTATGGCTTTCACAATAACCTCCCGTCCGCTATGGGCGGATTGGAAATTCATTTCTCGGATTAACACCAGTATCTTATGTTTGTGTGATTCAGCAGAATCAATATGTTGCAGACCCTCGCAAAAGTAATACGATAAATTGATATTGTAAAGTAGTGCTTCATGATGTAGCACACACATTCGTCCTATATTTTTCACCTGTAAATAATATAGGCCTTGCCATTTTTCTGTTACTGAATCATTGGAAGTAATGTAAATTACCTGACAAAAATGCAGTGCCATTTTTGTAAGTCACGAGATTGAGTGTATGACTCTATCGCGAATGGTTATCTCGCAGGGGCGGTTGGAAGTAGAATCATCCAATTTCTATTGGGATGTGAACGCATTTGCAATAGTCCTGAATCGATATTACCACAGAAATCTACAATTATCAATAACGACCGGCTCGTAACCAATTGTAAACGATCAATCAACTAAGCTAAATTATTCGGAACCATTTTAACGATAAAAACAAATCATTAAACATTGTGATCGCCACTCTTTTACTACTTGATTCGTTCTATAATAATTAATTTCCAGTTGATTTGTGTCAAATTGGAAAACTTCAGTATTTAGCCCAAGGGAACCATAAAATTTCACATACAGGCTACGAAATACCAATACATCGGAATCTAAACCGAAATGTGATTTGTATAGGTATTCATACATACTCGTATAAATACACAAAATGAAAGATAGAATAGACTTGTAAAAGAACGTATGTTAGGCTAAAGTGAAACTTGTAATACAACTCTAAATAAAGACATTTTAAACCTTAGGAATGTAATGAGAGAAAAGTAATGGCGAAACATAGCAGATTGACCGCTTAATATCCAATGTGTTAAAATTGGGAAAGCTTTCATTGAGCGGAAATCAATCTGCCCTAAACGGAAATTGATGTTTCTGAAATTGGGCTATTACTTTCTTAACTCTAGCAGCAATTGGATACATTCAATGTTATGTTTAAGTTTGTTGGTAAAACACAAAGACCTGGACGCTCATATATACACACATAAAGCAGATACAGATACACCGTACACACAAACCCAGTAATGCGTTTGCAAATACATAACATACACCATTTTACAAATACTACAGTGGAGAGAAACATACATACACCCACATAAACATGAATCTGTATGTTTAATTGCCTGTATATGCATATACATACTCTCACACACATACAGATACGCACATATATATATTATTTTCTCATCACACTCGCATGTACGTACGTGTGTGCATATATGTATATTACTCAAACGCTCACATATATTTATGTATAATGTATATCTTATGATATCTTAAAGCCTCTTATCTGTTATCCCTTTCCACGCACATACACGCGCACGCATACGATGCATACATATAAAGTTCTTTCTAGAAACAGTTTTACTAAAATATGAGATAGGCAATGTTGTGATGTCTTTTCTTATAAATGAAAAACTCACCGCCAAAGTGTGCACTAAACAAGAGGCACAATAACAGAAGCAACACCAGGACAACCACTTAGTTTATAATCATGAATGTGACTATATTTGTTTCAAATGTTGTTATAAGGCCAAAGTTTGTGATTGTATTAATCGTTTGTTCGCTTCTCAACTTCTTTCCGAGTAAAAGTATATTTCTGAATGGTATCCTTTTTTTTTGGGGTGGGGTGTATCTCCAATTGGTGGACGCCTTGATTTATATTTCTGTTCATACATTCTTCGTAATGTTAACATTTCTCTTGTGGTTATGCCTCATGTTGTTTTTGGTCATTGTTTTTGTATTTGAAATTCAGCAGTTGATTTCAGTCAAATGCCTGTTCTTGTTTAGCCATTTGGCAAACATTCCCTGACATGTATTCTACTGAAGTCTTTCTTTCTTTATTTTCCTGATATTGTGTATTTGACCAATCATGATTAACAAATGCCACGAGTTTTCACGAAAGTTGTGTGGCTTCTACGCGCCAATTTACACGATATTTCTTGAAGAGGGCATTACGAATTACATGACCCAATTTCAAGAACCACTTCGACCTTTGGCGCAGTGATTATATTATGGAGCTTTTTTTTTTATATTAGATAGGTTGTGTTGTCTAAGTATCAGGATACATTTTACCTAAGTACCGATAAAAAATTACGCCTCACCAAACAACAAGCAAAGCATGTCGAGTAAAGCAAATTCTACCAACAAAGGCTAAATGATACTGAACGCTTTGCAGAGTGTGGTTATGGTAGTTTGTGAAGCATCTTCTTCGCTAATCTTAAAATACTAATCTGTAAATTGTTATTAACTTCAATGTAGGGCATAGAACTAGGCGAATTCACGTCGAACTACCATCTGATTGCCAGCCGAAGGGGAAAATATTTTGTTAGGCGGCGAGCTGGTAGAATCGTTAGCACACCGAGCTAAACGCTTAGCAGTAGTTCGTCTGCCGTTGCGTTCTGAGTTCAAATTACGCCGAGGCCGACTTTCTCTTTCATCCTTTCGAGGTCGATTAAATAAGTACCAGTTACGATTTAGTCCGTTTGTGTGTCCTTGTTTGTCCTCTCTATGTTTAGCCCCTCTGTGGGCAATAAAGAAACAAATATTGTTTGTGTGGTTTATCAATTCGGCCCTGATGGAGCAAATCTATGAGAGCAAAAAGGGATAAAAGTACCTCATTCATGGTCAACCTAGCTTTAGTTGCTTTTATTCAGGGAACTACAATATCCAATGAGTCGATCTAACTTGTTTTAAGATATTTGTGTATAATATGAAATAAATGTGGATATAACTTCTTTCAGTTGGATCAAGCAATTAGTGGATGTCTGAATAGCTTCAAATATTTCTTCTTATTACCGCTGCTGAAGCTTACTCAATACAACCAATCCCTCAATGCCAAATTCCAACAAATTTAAACGACTTACTTATGTGTCTGTATATATATAACAATATATTTTATCCATGGATATATCCCAAGGCTAGATATAAAATACTATGAAATTAACTGCGTTTGAATGCTTTTTCTTAGTTGAAACTAATTTACCACATTTTTAACGTTTTTCAATTGCATCATCCAGCTATCTGCTGATTTCTATCGCTAACGGCTTGTGAAAATCATAAATAGTATTTGTATTGCTGCACACATTTTATGTATGAAGTTCATTTCGTTTCTACCTACGTTAAGTACCCCAAGGAAAGAGTGAGTAAGCAATCACTTGATCTGCGAGAAATGTAGAGAAAGTACACGGCCTGAATAAAGACAGGATGCGCATGACTTGAATGTTTTCCTCAAAGATTTTCTCGATTACTACTATCGCATAATTAAATAACTGTTTCTGTGTGTGTGTGTGTGTGTGTGTGTGTGTGTGTGTGTGTGTGTGTGTGTGTGTGTGTGTGTGTGTGTGTGTGTGTGTGTGTGTGTGTATGTGTGTGTGTGTGTGTGTGTATGTGTGTGTGTGTGTGTGTTTTCAGAATTGTACCAATTATCAAATACCATCACCAAGGGCAGTTATTAACATTTCGTTTCAGGAATATATCCTCCCACACCACTAAATTATAATCTTGTCTGGAACTGTTCTGCTGGCCGATTTACAGAATAGATGTCATAATAATTAACAGACAAAGAAAAGTGTAATCAAAGCATTTGATGGGAACATATTAATTAACGAATAACAGCAAATTGAGTTAGACATTTCTAAGATACACATCCGGTGAAGACAAAAATAATAATATTACGTGTGATTCCGGTTAAAAATGTATAAACCACTGATCTAGGAATTTAAAAATATAGCTGCATTTCTCTTCAGTTGCTGTACGATTGCTTTGATAGTGTAGAACGTTGACTACACACAAAACGCTGTGGGTAGCAATGGTTACTTCCTATTTGCTTACCCCTTGAATATATGAAAAATGGTTTATATTTCCTTCAGAGTTTGCTTGTGCTACATTTATCGAAACTCGAAAGAATCCCTCTCAACACATGGTTATGATACCTTCCGCACCACTTCTGCTCATGATCAGAGATGTACATACTGACAGTCACCGAGGAATATGCTCAACTGGTTATGATCAAGCAGTTGACAAGCAAATATGTAGTATTGAGCAGAATATTTGGTATAACGATATTTCTGCTTCAGCAAATCAGCGCAGAATGTAATGATAAATAGGTCATTTTCAATAATCGATCACAGAAGCAAAGCTTGAAGGGGATATTGAACATTTCCTTCGAAATCTAGATAGAGAAATTTTGGAAGAATCACTTACTGACCAAATACAAAAACAATAAAAATTTTGTTACACAGGCTAATCGTACAGCGACAATGATACACCGGGGTTACCCAGTCTCTTAGAACAAATAGAAACGAATTTTCCTTAGACGTCAACAAATAGTGCTGGAAACGAAAACCGTCGGATCATATATCCTTCTATATACGATACACAACACCCAAGAAAAATACTAATAACTGGAATGAATTTAATAAAAGGTTTGTTCGATATGGGACACCGTTACCCTAAGTACTATTCACATAAAAGAGTACCATACAAAACGATTTTCAGCACGAAGTCTATTCAAAATGTTAACCAGCTATTAGTAAATTAGGTAAAATGCAGTAAACTATTTTACTGATGTGAATAAGAACAGGGTGCAATATAAATATATTTGTGAAGAGAAGTACAATTAAATCACAACTGAAATGACTGATCGTCGACGTAATCAAGAAGGAAATATGTGGCGACAAACAGCCCTATCACACACTAAGAATAACAACGACTCATGGTTATTTACTTATGACTATCTCTGTCAGAAACACTGTGAATATTAATTTGCTCTTTTGCTGTAAATAATTATGGAGACTAATGTTTTTCGTTTATGATACAATATAAACCAACCCTCGATCTAACAGCACGTTTTATGCCATTAAATCTAGATTCGCAACGATTCTACGTTTCAAAGACTAACTGAAAGCTTTCAAAAGAATAACTCTTGTGAAATGCCATATATGGGCATTGTAAACACTATAGTGTGTCGGATATCAAGACTTACTTTGCTCCCCAGCTGTTTCATTTTTACTTTTACTTCGCTTGAAATTAGTCTGACTTTCGCTAAAAATGCACAATGACCGTTTGCGCACGTTCCATACAGAGACAAATCTTCAATAACGAAAGGTGCATCGTTGATGTTTTCCAGTTTGAAAATTAATTTAAATGTCCATACAAAAATAAAAAGCAAGAAACCACAACAGATTGAAACTGAAATCTAATATCTCAATAAGATGTGTGAAAAAATGAATAGAAAATAAGAAAACATTTAAAAGTTTTTGCTTCTGTGAATAGAAAATCTCTTTAAAATCCGATAAACCCTTGAAGATATATACTGTCTTAAACATAAGTAATGTTTTGAAGATTGGCTTCAAAAGTATATCTCTTTCAATATGATAATTTATACATCTTACACACGTAATGTCATATAATGTCTAAATAGTCTTCACAAGAAGATAAAGGTGATTGCATTCGTCTTGTTTGTGATAGTATATAATTTAAAGGACTGCGACCAGTCGGAAGCCAAAACAATTTTTCTTTTGTTTACTTGTATTGCTAGTGACTGATAAGTTTTATATGATAAATCTGGTTGAGATAATGGAGGATTAAAGTTTGAAAGCTTATCTATTGATTATTCTCAATATTTTTCCACTCATGACTGATTTGTTTTAACTAAATGCTTTTACTTGTTTGAACAACAGTTTGACATCCACATGAACATTTGTTTATCGATGTCTGCCTTCGGAAGGAATTTTTCGGATGCAAAAACTGTAGGATGTGACTAATGCGTTAAATATAAATATATTTGCAAAAACAATGTAATACACATATTAACCTTCCATAAAATATCAATATTTGTGTCGCTGACGTACGAAAAATATGGGAAATTTCTAGAAAAGAGTACAAAATAAATTTTATGAAAGTGTGTTAAATATAGATTTATTTATTTATTTACTTATTTATCTACTGTTAGCAACATCCCAATAAAAATGAATCCTATACACTTTATAGATACACACTCGCACATATACACGCATACATATATATATATGTATGTGTCTGTGTGTGTACGTGTCTGTGTGCACACAAGCGTGCGCGTTGGTGTGTGTCTATGTGTGCCTCTGTGCGTGTGTGTATGTATGTGTATCAGTGTGTGCGTGTTTGTATGTATATGTGTAAGGTAAATAATGTCTTTTCTTTTTAATTTATAAGCGGACATTTTACACATATGTTTATTTATCAATAAATCCTTTTACAGCTTGTTTTACGAATAGTTTTAAATTGAAAATCATCAAAAGCATTTCTCCTTCTTGGATTTCTTAATTCTAACAAGAACAACATGAAAAACCGTATCAATAATAAAAGCATAATTAATAATAATAACAACAACAAGAACGGCAATAACACCAATAAAAATATGAATAATAATAATGGAATTTTGTATCAAAGGAAATATTTAAAACATTATCTAAAACAACTATTGATTCACATTTTTATTTTTAAATTCATTTTCAGTAGAATCTAATACCAGATGTGAAGTAGATTTGGTTTTAAGACTTTCAATCTGTTATCGAAAAGTAAATGGAAACAGACGACAGAATATAACGAAAAGAAAACAAAGAAAAGGAAGATCAATATTAAAAATACAAATATGGAATCTACTGATAAAGGAATTGCTGGATGAAAGCTTTTAACTTGACTATAGAGAAACACATATTAATGGGTAAAGATCTCTGTGGAATAAGGGATAAAAACCAATTGTGAAGACAATCTTTATAAATCCATGTACAGTACTGTAAAACATTTTTAATATGACCTATTTGGGAACACATACATAATACAAACAGATATTGAATTACTAAAATGTTTCGCTAGTCATTAGGGATTAGAATGTCTTTTATTTTTCCAATTATAAAATATATTTTCAACTTTAAAATGAAAAATCATTCAAAATTGCGCAGAGATTTATTTATAGCAAATATTATTATAGTATAGCACTATTTACGAGACCAAGATGTGCCTGTCCGAATGACCGATCTTGTAGAAGAGAACAAAAATTATGGTAGTTAATATGAAAATAATGAAGTATATTATTTATTGCTATATAATGTAAATAGGATAGTTATGGACGCAATATCATTGAATGAGTAAGAAGCCCGGTTCGCAGTTCTCTGATGACTGATTCGATACTATTGTAAGACATCTTAGTGAAGTTACTTTTCCAGTCACTTGGGTTAATTAAGCTCGTCAGTGAAAGTAGGATGACAGAAATTGTGAAGAAACCTGCTTGATGTCGAATGTCTCTAATACCTCAACCGATAGAATACCTATAGCTAACACTTTTTCGTACTGATTCGGTATCCTTTCGTTCGACGTTGCTGATAAGGTACTTGAAATGTTTTGAACACTTATCTGTATTCCACCTACGGCATTTTTTTTACCTCTTCTTACCTATTATATACGATCTATGAAAAATAAAGTGAAATGGTTAAAAATCAATTTATGATCTTGCATAAAAGACGGAAATCAAGTAACTCTACAACAGAAATTTAAAACCACGATATAAAACCATAGACTTTTCTAACGGTGATTCTACACAAGAATGGCTATCTTGTAAGCGGCATAAACGCAGGCAAGTTGCAGACTTTGCTCCACAACCTCAAGAATCTAGGTACTGTCCCACAACGTGGCAAACAGGGTGTGTGTATTCTATTAAAGCGTCGGGCCGACAAAATGCATGGGAGTGGATTTGGTAGACGGAAAGTAAAATAATCCCTTCTTGTATCTCTCTCTCTCTCTCTCTCTCTTTATATATAAAGGCTTTCTCTATTCCCGAGCGTTAAACTAATACATCCCTTTGTTGTTTACACCACCTGTCCTCGTCTGTTGTTTTTTTCGTAAATTTTCCCATATATATA
>NC_068986.1:111709790-111711665 GCF_001194135.2 Octopus bimaculoides
TATATATATATATATATATATATATATATATTCTATAATTAAAAACACAATTATAATTAGAGGTCAGCTAATTGCTTCACCACATACCGAATTTTGAAATACGAGATAAAAAATCCTTTTGTATTAACGTAAGATTCTTACGGTAATAGAAAAGGAATTTTTAACTCCTATTTCTAAATTCGGTATGTGGTGAAGCAATTAGCTGACTCCTAATTATAATTGTGTTTATAAATATAGAATATTTATGTAATTTTACCTAAAATGTTTATTTTAAAATACCGATCTACTTACTAACATTATTAATTAACTATTGAATAATTAATTAATTTTACCCTTATATTATTAATATCACACACACACACACACACACACACACACACACACACACACACACACACACACACGTATGTATGTGTATTTGTATGTATACACATGTTTGTCTATGTCTGAGTGTGTGTGTGTCTTTGAGTCGGCGTTTGTCCTTCACCACCTCTGAGCGACTGGTGTCGGTGCTGGGGTCGATTCGTTCGACTGAAATTTTATATGGTAATGCCCCAGCATGGTCGTAGTCTTATGATTCAAACAAACAATATATAAAAAATAAGAATTAAAAATAACAAAAAGAGATATCTCTGAAATATTTAGTCCATTAAACACTAGTTCAACGCGTGAGAAATACAGTTAGTACAGCTGAATGTCAAAATTCGAACCAGAAATAGGGCTATTTCACATTTTCTATGTAATTGAAACTATATTTGAAACATTTAAATCCTTGCATGTCTATATATGAACGAAACAACAAATGAACAATCTCGTGTCACTGCCGTTTTTAAAAGTAACTGACATAGAAATCTTTGCTTGATCATCTATTATGTAGTCTCAATGCATTACAATGCTTAGATATTGTTATTCTATTAATACAGTCTCTGTTTCTGCGATCAGCATTTAAGAAATTATGAAGTCAGGATGAGATCCCTGACCTATTTATTATACAACATCCATAAGGCCTTTATATATTGTTTCCTAGTAAAAAAAATTGTCCGGGTTTAATGAAAAAAAATTCCTTCCATAAAACACGAGGCCATAAAATTGGTCAGAATTGTTACTATTCTTCGTTTGACTAATCCATTAAAATTCCATTAAAACAAAAGATCATCACGACTGGAGAATCTTTGATCATTCTTCCCCATGATATGAATTGACTTAGGAAAAGATGATCTCAACATTGACAAAACAGGACAAGTCTTTCAAATGAACTCTTCATGGTCACTGAGTCTACCAGAAGCAAAAGGCTGATTGCGTCTCAGTTACAACCTATCTACTTAGAAAAGATGATTTGAATGGAATAGCTCCGGATAGCAAATGCGTAAAACCGATGGAATTTACATGACACCAATGTCTTTCATTGAAGGTCTACTTCATAATAGCTGACACAGAGTTAAGCAACGATAACAATAAAACGACATGCGCTACTATACTCATATCTACAATACTACACTGCACTGAGAAGTACTACAGTGTAGTAATATGCAATATGACATTAAAATACACTGCTATAGTAGCACCTATAGTACAGCAGTGTGTTTGAGATCACTACTACACAATGGCAAATCAATAAAGTATCGCTCTGAAAGTGTTTTCTGCTGGCATGGATAGATGTATCGCATGTGGATGAACTGGGAATCGTAGGTCTCCGGAGATTTTGAAGAGGGATAAATAAGATAAAAGGCAGATGAAACTCAAAAGAACAGTATTAAAATCAAATTCGAGCTAACATATTAAATATAGTGAACCTCTACTAATTAAGAGAGTACTTGAACATAGTATTATGACTATAATTTGTATCATATCAGTAAGTTCACGAAGTATATATAT
>NC_068986.1:111711765-111715196 GCF_001194135.2 Octopus bimaculoides
GTTAAAGTGATACATTTTGAGAAAATATGGATAATAATAAATGGAGCAAACGCATGTCGATGAAAGGTGTTACGACGATTACACCAACCTCAGAACACACTTATTTTACCGTTTCCGAAATGATAAAAGCTAAAGTCGACCACGGCGGAATTTCAACACAGAACGTAAAGACATACAAAAAGCCGCTTAACATTTTGGAGAGTCCGAAATTGGCTGACCTGGCGGAAACTTGTTAATCACTATCAATGCTATTCATGTTAAATCATAATATTTTTTTACTCTTCAAACAGTATTGAGTTATCAGTTTAATGTAAATTTACTTTTGTTACAAACTACATAAAAAAGCAAATATTGGTATGTATGAGTGTGTGTGTTTACTTCTATATGTGAGTGAGTACACACGCGCGCTCACACGCACACACGCACATGTATGCATTTTTATCTCTATATATTAATTCTATTCCAATGTAAAATTGTTCCACGTCTTTCTTTATTTAAATAGATGCATGCATGTTTAAATATACGTATATTGAGGTTCATACACAAGAGCATATTAGTTGTGTACGTATGTGTTTGTGAGTGTGCCCGTGCGTTTATGAAAGAGAGAGAGTGAGAGAGAGAAAGAGAGAATGTGTTTTTGTGTGTGTGAATGTACGTGTGAATGTAATCGATGTTATTCTTTCCACAGATTTGTATATGCATAGTTGCACATTCACACACGCACGCACACACACACACACACACACACACACACACACATACACACACACACAACCGTATAATTTTCAGAATGTGGTACTGAGCACGAACTCATATTCCTTCGGACAGCTCTGCATTGTCTTGTCATGCAGAGAGCCGCAATAACAAGTCCTCACAAACGCAACTTGTTCCTAATCTTCTTGAAGACAATATAACAGGAAGTCATAACAGAAACTTGATGCTTTAATGGTAGGGTGTCGTTACCAATAACATTATATTTTCGAATGTCTTTAATTACCGATTAGAAGCATAGTTTTAATCAATAACTGAACACAACATTTCTATAAACAAAACTGCTTGCACTTGAAATCTTCTTTGTGTGCTCTAACACGAATTTCGATAGCTCCACCACGACGAAGAATTGCCAATGATTCTCATAGAATTAATGTATTGTTTGTTAGACAAATCAAATGAAGCTGTTCGTGTGAAATACTATAACGACAAAGCAGGCAATTCTTTCCATTGCAACACGTTGTTATTTTAGTCCACGTATTTAGCTGAATGTTATGCTCCGCGATGTCTATTGTTTGTTATAAGTACTCAGAAAACGTTAAATTATAATACTAACTTTTAATAAAAGAGAATGGTGATGGGGAAACAGCTCCATCACTGAAGCAAACTGATGAAACTGCAGTCACAAACACAAATCTATTACTTTTAATCACATTTATGCAATGACCAAATTTTGTTGGTTAAATATATAAATGCTCACCACTCTCCATGTCTTTAAGTTTGTTTAGATACGCATGCGTTTATGCTCATTTATAAAGTATGTGCATCCGGTCAGATATTTAGTACGTTCGTCTCATTATCATAAAATCTTTCTTTTAATTAGTTGACTGGTCAGCGCGTATGTCTTGGGTGGCGCGTTGGGCAACGTGTTGACTGGGTAACGTGCAATGCAAAATATTTAACGCAACACTTGTATACCCGACCCGAATGTTTATCAGCTTAGTGTTTGGAAAGCTAGTAAGATACGGGCTATCAATGAAACTCACATACATCTGTTATTCCCGTGTGTTTGTATAATATATGAATTTGCATACACACACACGCACACGCACACGCACACGCACACGCACACGCACACGCACACGCACACGCACACGCACACACATATATACATGTATGCATATAATCATATCTTTATACATATAACGCACAAAAAAAGATACCTTTATGTGCAAGTGAGCGTGTGTGTGTGTGTATGTATGTGTGTGTACACTAGACACAATGGAGTTAGACACCCTGTATAATTTATAAAGCTATAGTTCGCGAAATATCCTGACATTTCGCTACTTACGATTTGACGGTTGTCCTACCTAATACACCATAAAAATAATCTTTACTTCTAAGAAAATAATTCAGGCAATTCTGGGTGATTCAAACTCGTTTAGTATTTCTTCAATCCTCTTATACATTATTTCGCAATCACCGCCCACTTGCCCCTGTCATTCCCCTCACACGAAGAAATACAATCATCCACTCACACACACTGCCTTACATTCCACCGTCTATATTGGCATACGTTTATGCACATCGTACGTGTGTGATAAATTCCACACTAAGTTTTGTTGACTTAAATAAACTTGGACTGTTCTGTTTGACAGGTTAATTTACTTGGAAAGCTCTGTTTTCCAATATAAAACAAGAGGCTAATGACAATGGGCCAAACTAACTGACTGATTCCCATTAATTCTTCTCTCTACACAGGAATCAGCAAATGTTTCCTGGAATTTATTTAGTCTGACAATCTATTTTTACACAAGCATCAACTTAACTCTAGATACAGTAAATATTTTTCTTTATTTCAACCTTTAGAAGACTTTCATAAATTTTGATTTCCTTGTTTTTCCAATTCCTACTCTTTCAATCAAGTTAATTTAAATATTTAATAATACAACTAAGAAATCTTTTGTTGCAACGTCAATTTTAGTATCATTAATATTGAAATTCCGTTTTTCGATCGTTACATTATATATCACGAGACGAGTGTTTGAGTAAAAGCCTGGTGTGGCATTGCATGGAGAATGGTAAAACAGCGTTCAGAATATAGCAACGATATGAGAATCTATAAATCTAATAAATGACAATTGGTTCTTACGGGAATACTATATGAACATCTGATAATATATGAATAAGTATTTGCATTGATTCGAACTATCTGAAATCTAAAGATTCTCTCGAGTTTCGCTTTAATTTACTGTCATCCGGACTCATTCGGTTATTTCCTAACTTCGTCTTCTTATGCTCGAGTAATTTTAATCGCATTTATATTGCATTAATCATGTGTCTTAAGCTGTACTTTATTCCTTAAGATAACCTTAAGTTCTAGCTATAACATTCTTACTTACCGTATTTCTTCACCGTTTTCAAAGTTCCTTTTCTTGTTTCGTTTCTCTGCAAACAAATATTGGTAATCTAATGGATATTATAACACATGAGAAGGATTTCTATAATTGAAGCTCCATGAAACTGAGAGATATGTCACTACTGTAGAGATAGATTAATGTTGGACAGTTGTATAAAGACGGAATGGAGTAAAGGGATTTCAGCTTGGCTTCCTCCAGGCATTTACACTGAAATACATTCATATATACATAGACATATATACGTGCGTATATGTGTATATATCTATGTATATGTATATATATATATATATATATATATAT
>NC_068986.1:111716164-111716942 GCF_001194135.2 Octopus bimaculoides
ATATATATATGACCATCATTGCGCGTGCGTGATTATATGTTTGTGTATTCAAAGATGGCGCATGAGAACGTGAGAAACGAGGCGTTAGAGATGTGCCTTGTCAACTGCTTATCTAATAAAAGACTCCCTGCTTGAATTAGAGTATGAAATGGCTGAATACTCCACAGACAAGTGTACTCTTAATGCTACACTCAAATTTCATTGGTTAGATACATCATCCGACGTTTTTCCACGCTGCATCCATCAACTCAGTTTCTCTCTCCGTGTGGGATTCAAGGTGAGACACTACAGTAAAAAACCCTTGCCCCATTGCGCCTCGCAGCTGGATCTACACGTGAGCTTCTGAATTATGCGGCTCCCTACAACGAAGCATACTGGGAAACACTACACAGAAATATGTTCACGTACATATGCATTTTAATATTCTAAATGCATTTATCAATATCTTCGTGATCAAACTAATGAAAGAGCCTCTTCAGTGTTGCTGGACATGCAAGAAATCTTCCATTAGTAACTTGATGCCGTCTTGAATTGAGAGTCATACTGGACAGTGGTATCTTTGACACTAACGGAACTGTTTGATTCAGCCGAAAAACTTTTTTGTTAATAGACCAGGCAGATTGTGCTTGATGCTACGATAAACACAAAAAACATCAACAATAACAACAAGAATTCCTATAGGACGTATGCCAACAAGATATGTAGTGGTACAACCTTTTTCAGATTCTTTTATCTCTGCCATCAAAGTGTTAGTATATATATATATATATATATATAT
>NC_068986.1:111716961-111727424 GCF_001194135.2 Octopus bimaculoides
TATATATATAATCTAAAGTAACAGTTTTAAAGAAATACCGTCGGTTTCATATCTAGCGTGAACTAGGCATATCTTCAGTTTCTCTAAACGATAACTGTTCTCTGCAAAGAATGATTTAAAAAAAAAACACAAGGACACCATTGATAGTTTAAGAATTATTCCGCTTAAAATTTATGGCCAGACAAGTTGTATATCTCCGCTTGATAGCTAGTTTTTCCAGTTTAGAAGTAAACATTTCCGAAAATGTGGACATCTCCTGCGGCTTCCGTCCTGGAGTTCAGGTATCCTCCTGGCTCATGTCAGTTCTTTCTTCCATACAAAATTTACATACACTTGTTCCATTGCGATAGGGTCCACACGTTTCTAGTAATTTCTACATGATGTTGAAGGGCGTATGTTCGGCCTTTAGGCGCCATACGTTTGCTGCGAGTTGCGTCTCTCCGGTACCCTGAAAGAAGGGTCTGTGGTTGTTCAGGAGAATTTTTAATTTGGATTCACGAGATCTGACATGACTTTTAGTGTGTGTCCCTGTCTTGGCATTTTTGTTACTGTTAATTGTGCTGCTTCTGTTTGACGCTACATTTGCTTGGTACACTGTAGCCTCGGAGTTGCATCGGCCGTCCACTGGACATTCATTTCTAATCCTGCCTGAACAACCTGCCTCTGTCCGTGCTAGATAATTTTTTTTTTAACATTGAGTGCACAACGGAAAGAGATTCTTAACTTATGTCTGTTAAAGATCTTTCCATATTTGTGTGATCGCGGGAAATGCTTATCGACCATCCTAAGAAAAAATCTAGCTACGCATGTCCGGAAGACGGGGAAGTGAGAGAAGCGAGCCATATGGTCTTGCGGTGACGTTTATTTTTGTGGTTGCTCGATCCTGGTGCATATACTAATTCCGCTGAGGTCGACTTTACCTTTCATCCTTTCGAGGTCGATAAATTAAGTACCATTTGCGTACTGCGGTAGATCTAATCGACTGGCCGCCTCCATCAAACATTCGTGCTTTGTCTTAGAGTAGAAAAACATATTTTTATATGTCAAAATCTCCGCCAGATCCTTAGCACACCAGTTCAAATAGCCGAAGCTGTAACAACCCGGCTATTTCGGTACCTCTCAATATTTGACATATCAGTTTCGCCGAGGTCGACATTGCCTTTCATCATCTTTTCAGGGTCGATAAAATAAGTGCCATTTGAATACTGGTATGGATATAATCGACTTACCTTCTCCTTCGAAATTATTGTTCTTGTTCGAAAATTTGAAACCATTAAATGACTTATCAAATTCCTCTGTTAAAATGTCAAAAATTGCATAAATGTATTTTTTAGTGCATCAGCCGTAGCCTGTCATACATTATTTATCGCTGTGTACAGATAAAGCTGTATATTAAATACAAGAGTGTGACAAGAGTAAATGATTACGATAGAAATATAAATTATTCCATCAAATTCCTGTAATTCTCTATTTCATTCCAACTGGGTATATTTTAATTCTATGAATAAACAAGAAACGAAAATAAAACAAAGGAAAAATATTAATAGGGTTCGTGAGAAGGAAAGGGGAGACTGAGATATAGATATGCATACTCAAACGCCTACATGTGTTTTCATGTAGGTTTATATTGCGTTTTTTTGTCAGCACATGTGTGTACGCTTGCGCGCGTGTTCGCTCGTGTATGTGTTTGCAGTACTGAGTCACGTGGCAAAATTCTAAAATCACTGATCGAAGTATCTTCATCTAACTGTTGTTAGATGTAGGCATTTCCTAGATATTGCGACTTACTCTGGTGTTGCTCTTGTCTATGGCTTCATAATTCGCACCCTCAATTTATTCAGTCCCACATCGTTGTCCTGAAATTCAAAATACATGAGTTTTTATTCGTATCTGTATTATACGGCTATGGTTTAAAAGAAAATTATTGAGGTCAAATTATTGAGGTCAAATTATTGAGGTCAATGTAACTATAAACAAAGTAACTATAAACAAAGTAACTATAAACAAAGTAACTATAAACAAAGTAACTATAAACAAAGTAACTATAAACAAAGTAACTATAAACAAAGAACTAGGTTGAACGTAGTCAAAACATGGCAATTGGCAGAATGCCAGAAGGACACTTTATGACAGAAAAAGAAGTTAATAATTACTCATTCTGTTTGTAGTACCATCTACGTGGACCCATATAGAAATATTTTTCGTGTAAAATTTCAACATATATCGTCCACATTCAGCATATATAGAGTTGGATTCCCAAAGTTGCTGAGCCTAGCTTCGTTTATAATTTCTGTGTTTCAAGTCGCTTAGTCTCAAGTCCATTCTATTGCAATCGCTCATGTGACATTTCTTATTACACTTCGACAGTTTCTGTGCCATCTAGAATTTCCGTGACACATGTTTGCCTCTGCATTCAATATTGAGGTGTCTCTTCCATCAACATAATATTAAGTTCAAGTGAGATATCGAAATGTTTTTCTAATGGAGTGTATATTCAATAAATGTTTATGACTGTCACATACGGTTGAAAGACCTGGAATCTGTAGAAAGAAAAAAAGAGAACTAATCGCAGCTGCAAACTAAGAGCAATGCAACGCGCTCATGGCAGGATTATGCTCGACATCACATGTTAAATTTATTTTATTTAAAATTATATACCAGAGAGAATACGGAATACGCATACACTCATATATATATATATATATATATATATATATATATGTATGTATATGTATGTATGTATGTATGTATGTATGAAATAAAATCTCCAAACTATGTTGATGTGTTGTTAATGTAATTTGATACTGAAAGCCGTTGAGTGTAATATTTTCAAATCAAATGACGAATCTGGAGATGATTGATATGAAAATATGATATATATTCATAATGTTCAGCAGGGAGTAATCAGTATTTACAATTCTATTGAATGCTCTGTGAATATCAAATAGTGAAGTCTTTGTAGCAAGATAATATGAAATTATAGCCTTAACCATTGTTTGTAAATCAAACATAATATTTAGCTAAATATGTTATTTTTCTTTTACTGCTGTTGTTTCTTGTTGTCATATAGAGATAGCAATGATTAGATTTCTGTTTAAAATTCACCGTCATTCGGTACTCTAGATAGAGTGCAATTCTACTGCATTAAATGGAGATAGAAATACAATGGAGCCAATATAGGGTTAGTATAAAAATAGTGCAATATTTTATATAGTCACATGCATATTAAAACTCATATTTATTATAGAGAAAACATAGTGAAAACCAGTAGTACACGCTGCTTAGATTTGTGTCTAACATCGCAAACTAGAAGAGCAAAATGCACACAGAAACGACATGACAGGATGCTAAATAGTATTTGAACGACGCTACACCATATCCACCCGAAAGAAGAACTTGAATTCCGTTTGCTATGAGAGATTTCGCTCTAAATATTATGTACGAACTGGTTTCAAGAAATTCCTGGACTAGTTCTGTAGCGTGCCAGCAGAAGATAGCACACGGTTGAGTGCGCCAGCGAGAACTAGTAGTGATCTTTATGAGGCGGTATGCCATGTGATATTGCTGTGTTTAGTCTGCAGGTTAAGAAATTTGTATTTTTGGGCTCGCGTGTATGATGTAGTCAGCGATTTTGTTATGGACAGGAAGTTGGAACAAAGAGCTAATGTGAAATTTGGCGTTAAACCTGGAAAGTCTGCAACAGAAACATGATACATGATTCGGCAAGCTCACAGCGACGAGGCAATGGGTCGTGCGCAATGTTTCGAGTTGCACAGGCACCTGAAGAGCGGATGAACATCTCTGGAATAATGAGCGATCTGGAATCCTGCCACGAGCGTCACGCAAGGAAATGTGGAGAAAATTCATCCGGAGAACAATCAACGATATTTTGAAACGCATGAGGTGGAGAACATTCAGAGAAAGCAACCGGATCTATGGAGCACGAAGAATCGGATTGTTCACGACAATAATGCACCCTGCCACTGATAAATCGTTAGTCGTGAGCTTCGCGCCAAAAACAACATGGTATAGTTTCCGAATCCGCTCTAGGTTAGCACCTGCGGACTTTAATCTGTTCCCTCAGATGAAAATGCAGTTGAAAGGCCACCGCTTGAACATCGTTGTCGAGAACAAAAGCGAATCGCTGAAGGTCCTCGACTCGCTTAGAGCAAACGACTTTCAGGTTGGATTGCAAAAATGGCAGGAACGCTGAGATAGGTGTATTGCTGTCCAAGGTCACAATTTCGAAGGGGATCATGCTAAAAGTTTGTTTAGGCTATTTTTTTTATTATTATTAAACATTAATTGTCCGGGAAGTTTTTGATAACATAACCTGAACTTGACTCCAATGAATCAAAGGAGCAGATGGCCTATTGGTGTTAAAGTACTGAATATATATCCGTACTATCAAAATAATCTTTCAATTACGCGATATGAAAAGAGCAAATTTTTTTCCCCATTTCTCATTATTGTTTTCTTGTCTTATGTTTTCTAAATTTTCAACCTTCTCTATTTTGATATTTAGAATAGTATCGCCTTATATTCTTTATTTCAATATATATTTCCCCGATAAAACAAATATGCCAAAAAGTTGTGGTTAAATATCGTACAAAGTCATACTTACTTTCCTGAATCAGGTTCGTTAATATAAAGTACTGTATTCAATAGAATTTATTTAAAAGCTACCCAATTCTTTGGATGTATCCCTACAAATCAATTTGTGCTGATGCATATATTGTATAAATTATGTAGGTAGCTGCACGATGATATGACGGAAAATAAACAGGCCATTAATCAGTTCAAATATGTTTAAAATATATCTTGTAAAATATTTTCATAGCAGTTTTGCTACTTTAGACAAAATGTTAAATCACCCGTGGCCAACTGAGAGCGACTTCTATGGATAGTAGATACATTTCGAGTTCCTTAGCGCTCTACAGTAACAGATACCAAGAGAGGCAACTCGAATTGACAGGAAAACTGAGCTCTCGTTATAAGAATTAGTCAATGCGGTGTAGACAGCCAGCGTGGACGTGCGAAACTGACGGAAAATGAGCAAATTTTATTTATTAATAGGATGTTAAATCTTCAACAAGTCTAACGACATGGTCTACATTAAACCAAATAGGGAGCGTCAACGTGATCGCTCAATAACAAAACAAAAAAAATAGCAACCGATTTACTCTCAGACCAGTACTGTCTAAAAAGGGGATCGGCAACATTGCATTACACAAACCAAAATACTATACTTGGAAATAAAGAAATTTACAGTGGTCCCGTCTGGAACCAATTTAATCATGTCTGCTATATTAAAGCACACCCATGGCTCACACTAACAAATATCAATAAATTATCTATCAATGTGTCAATGTGTATCTTATCACTTAAAAAAGAGAGATAATGGAAATTGCACTCCAACGGAGACTGACTGAGGAGAAGAAAGGCGGAATGGTCACGGCTGGCTAGCATTCGATAGGATGCATGTTTGAGGAAAACTGAATTGTGGTTAAGATACTAACTCAGCAAGCTGAAGTATGCGAACCATAATTCTATCGATTCGCTTACAGTCTAGACTGAGAGATACGAAACTAAATAGCGCAATGTCTTTACTTTAGCATGTTCATACTTCCTCAGTCACATACACTGTCTTATAAGAAATCATTGTAATAGAAACTCTATTATCTTAAAGAAGTCGTTGGTTTGTACTTATAGTTCAGCGAACACTTAAAAAGATTTCATTCATTAAATCACGTACGAATTGTTGCGGAAAATAGATTTCTCTTTGCAAGGCAGCTTCACTTCCTCAAATGATTGGTGGAAATCTGCAAATTCCTGACAGAATACACAGATTTGTCAGTAACCTAGTTTATGACAAGCGGCCATGGGTCAGTTTTCTATGAGTTTGCTATCAGTTCTTTTGAAATTACTTCAGCCTACACTTAATGTGATATACTAAGAATGCCAAAGAAATTTAGTACAAAATCGTATATTGTTTAATGATTTTCCTACAGTATAGACTGTAATAGAATATTCTAGTTTGGATAAGGGCCAATTCGTTCACGTCCCTGTAGATTGTGTAAACTGTAGATATATTGAAAAAAATAGTTTTCTAAATATTTATATAAGGCAATCTTAAAAAAGAATTCTGTGAACAACAACAGATTTTCTCTTTAAAATAATATATTATAGAAGTTCAGATTTTAGACAAGTCGTGAACAAACCATAGTACCATACTCTGCAACAGGCAAAGGGCCATTCATCTGAACGGCTTAGATTACATAGTTGTAATTCATAAGCTATTTGTGGTGTGGGTAACTTACGTTGTAACGGGTAAGTGAGTAATTCTAAAGTAGTCAACGATATAATTCGTATGTGGTGGGGTCAATATTTCTCAATCATTGAAAACCGTGCTTGCTAGCATAATCTTCAATAGACACAGTGAAAATATGAGATAACTGTGTAAGATTAAAACAATTCACTTAACAATATACGTGCGTAAAACTAATTTTTCAGAGTCCAGTAAATCAATAGCGGTGTAAATAATATAGAATGTTTAATTACATGTGAGTAATGGGAAAACTGAATGTACAGAGTCTGGTGTATGGTGGCACACAATAGCTAATACACACGTTGATGATGCTTTTCCTTTAGATATTGTGATTGTTGCTGTCCTTGTTCTTGATGTTGTTTATCCCGATGTGAAACTTGTTTGGCCAGACCTAAAATCAAAAGATGTTACAGCTATATCAACCCGATTACTACTATTACTGCTACTACTACTACTACTACTACTACTACTACTACTACTACTACTACTACTGCTATCAATAATAATAATAATGATGATAATAATAATAATAATGGTTTTAAATGTTGCTACGTGAGCAGCAAATTTGGGGGAGGGGAATGAGTCGATTACATCGACCCCAGTGTTCAATTGAACTAATTTTATCGACTTCGAAAGGATGGAATGCAAAGTCGACCTCAGCGGAATTTGAACTCAGAACGTAAGGACGGACGAAATACCGATAAACATGCTAACGAAAGTTGGGGGTGCTGAATAGTGCTTAGCAGCATTTCGTCCGTCCTTACGTTGTGAGTTCAAATTCCACCGAGCTTATCTTCCAACCTCTTTGGGGACGGTGAGGAAATGTGCACCATATTCCAGCTCTGGGTTCCTTTTCATTCAAATATACCCACTTTCAAACTATTTAGACATGTGCTTCTTTTACAAACGCCCCTCATCTGCATAAAAAAAGGCAGGGAATGGTAGAAACGTTAGATCACTGATCAAGGGAACTTGCAATCATAAACTGTTTTAAGGCAGAAATTGAGGTAGGAGTATCGTTAACACGTCGAATGAAATCCCTAGCGCTATTTTATCCGGCTCTAGAATTTGAGATCAAAGAGTTCGACACTGTCTTTTATTTCTTTTGGGTTTGATAAATTAAGTCTAGTGGAACACTGCAGTATATGTAGTCGAGTAGTCGCCTCCTACAATGTTTGTGCTTATAGTAGAATGGATATTAGCTTACATTCTTCAATAACTTCGGTGCAAATCAACAGTGAATTATTTTTTTTTAAACATTATAAGCCGTGCGCAGAATAGAAAACAGCAAACAATCCAAGCAATAACACATGAATTCATTTTGAAATGGTTCTGGCAAATTTAAAATTGAATATCAGAACGTTGTTGTTTTGCTTTATCGGAGAGCATCTCTTCAATTTAGACTATGTGTGGCCATAATACACGCGATTCATCGGTGTAAGGGGACTTTGAGATACATGGATGTTTCGAGTACATAGTGTGTCACTTCAGTCACAGCTAATCCGCGAGGCCGATTAATCTAACAAAAAGCACGTGCTCTTCTTTGTAACTATGAGCGAAGAAGTTATTTGTTGATGCGTGCTTCATGTCTGTCAAACAGATAATAATTCATTGGGTGCACGTAAAATAATGAAAATCCAAACAATAACGTATCTCTTCCTTCCTTCCATTACAACCGGGAATTGCGTGTGTAATGAACACAGCTTCTAGTTGGAGGTGGTGTTGACCGAGGAAGAAAAACAACAGCGATCAGATATTCACTTTCAATTCTGCCAGAATGTATTAAGAATTTATAGATTCGTCATTGTCTTCAGCAAAAATTTTCCGCGTGTACACGAACTCAATATTAGCAAGTTCAAATCACGCCGAGGTGAACTTCTCATCTCTTATTTCTGTGGGTGATAAAATAAAAGAACAATACGCACAAGAATCGATATTTCTTTGATTGTATACAACACGAACGTTATGGAATAGTGTCAATGTCGAAAACTAATAATATTAATTGAGGCCTTTATGTCAGCAATGTGCATTGTTCAGTTTTATAAATTAAAGTTCTGAGTGTAACAGATTTTATACAACGGTCCATTTGATAGACTTACTAAGTTCCCTAAAATATTCGTGCAATTTAGTCAGTGTAACCTAGTTCAACATCCGTGGAGCAGATGTATAGTTGTGGACGGCCCCGAATCACCGTCTAAACATAGATTTGATGTCTTATGTTTATTTTGTTTTCTTAGATTGTGTTTTTAAAGCCCGAAGAATGTGGTCTGAAGGAAATATAACTGCTGTTTCAGATGTGAATAACGACAGCAGTCATAGGTCTCATGTTGAGATTCTCATACAAAAGTATAAAGCATATTCGATACTGTTGCTCATGAATTCTATGCAGTCATATTCCACGTGCTCGTAATGGTTTGATATTCTTGCATGCATTTTAATTCCCATTCCACTAATTAATGAGTTGATATTACTTAACACGAGAAGGTACATTGTATGTCAAATAGAATAAACTTACATACATATACATATATACAAGTGTATTTGAATGTGTTTGTATATATTTATATATATATATATATATGTGTGTGTGTGTGTGTATATGCTTGTCTGTACATATATGAGTCTATGTACATGCACACACACACACACACACCCACATATATACATATATAAACATGTAATTTCATCTAGGTATCTATTAGTTCTCTTTCTCTCTCTCACTATATATAAGGCAGAAAGTATGGTCGGTGATATATATATATATATATATATATATATATATATATATATATATATATATATATATATATATATATATATATATATATATATACACACATACACATGACTACCTGAGTGAACACATGCATATACGGAAAAATTGACAAATCGAATGTGATTTCTAGTTTGCCTGTCACACATCTCTATCACCGACCGTTTTCAAATATAGTGTGTACTTGTCTTGCCAAAGATCAGTCATCCTAGATTATTTTAGCGTTCTTCTAACAAATTCCTTGAACAATGCTTTGATCACTCCGAGGCTATTTCAGAAAAGAATAGACTCTGTTGCTTACTGGGGTGATCCTATACTCGTGGAAATAACTAATAAACCGGACATAATAATATTTGCTGAGATTATTAAGGATTAATTTGAAAATATTGTGTGGAAAACATTGAAATTGATGAATGTATAGCTGACGATAGTAAACAACACTTCCATAGAAAATGCAAACGTACTGAATTTAAGCTAGTTTAGAAATTTATCGAAAGAAGCGTTCATACATACTCTATAGAATATTAATATATGTAAATATTATATTTATAGAAGAGAAAAAAACTAATGATCATTAAATGCACCAGATATGAGGTAAATGTAAGAAATACGGCTATGTGGAAAGCTTGCAGAAAATTGAACATCTATATTCAATCACATGAAAAATGTATCGTAAAATAAAAAATAAAAAATAAAAACAACTAAAAACTTAAAAACAAAAGAAAAAAAAACAAAACAAAAAGAAATTTTCTGCCTTTTAATATGCTTAGACATATTAGATGTGAGAACATTTTAAACGCGCTGAGAAAGAATAACTGGGATTTTTCATACAAAGAGAACTTCTATTTATCACTTAAAAACTAATTCCATTTCACAGCTAACTGAAATAATAGCTGTAGGTAAATCTTGAATACGAAATGCCATCTTTCACAGAAGTCACATCTCTGTCAGTTCAGAATACAAAAGTCTTATTATATCGGCATTAGTGGATGGAAAGAAATAGTGGAATGAAAACAGCTTGTTGATATGAGGATACGATTGAAGATAGAGACAACACAAGTCCTGAACTGCGTATTACGTTAGACAGCATCGCAGATTGTTGGCGCTCAACAGTAATCTATCAGACGTAGATTCAATATAGTGAAGGAATATAAATCAACCGATAAAACTGGATTGTTCTTGGGGAGAGTTTGTATATATATTATTTTTTATATATATATATTTATTTCCTTACTCATTTATACGTGGTGCGTGAGAATGTCTGTCTAGATGCATATATATATACACGTACATGTGTATACATATATATATACATATATATATATATATATATATATATATATATATATATATATATATATA
>NC_068986.1:111727555-111727999 GCF_001194135.2 Octopus bimaculoides
ATATATAGGTGCATGTATGTACTTATGTGTGTATATATATATATATATATATATATATATATGTTTATACATGCACATACGCACGCACACATATTTATACATGCAGACACATTAATAGTTGAAGATAATTCAAAGATATATGGCGAGGTGAACGTCTTTCAGATTTCCTCTGCATTGCATTTGTTGGCCGTAATATTAGATATCAGGAAATATTGTCTTAAAGAAATATTTATAAGCATTCTTTGTCTATTCCTCAAATCGGTATATTCGGGTGTATCTATAATCGGCTGCTAAAGACCATTGCAACTCACATACTCATGAGCACACATATATCTGTATATACACATATACTAACACATATATTTACATAAACCCATATGTGTATATGTATGTATGTACACACACACACACACACACACACACATATATATATATATATATATA
>NC_068986.1:111728916-111732984 GCF_001194135.2 Octopus bimaculoides
ACACACACACACACACACACACACACACACACACACACACACACACACACACACACACACAGACACACACACAGACACACACACGCATACACACACGCACACACACACACACACACGCACACACAAACACATACACATAATGACAGCATTAGATGTGACATCATTTTGAAATATGTTTCGACCCCACGCTCTTTCTATTTAACTTTAATTTGATGATTTGGTTCGTTCCACTTTGAGCATCATATCCATGATTATGAAGATGGTATTGTTGCTATGATTGGAGTGGTCTACTAGCATTCCTTGGTTTTAAAGATGTGAATACCTGTCCTTCTGACAGGCCTTTGATCTACTCCTCAGAGACATCCCTTCCTGAGGGCATCATCGTAAATAGTCTTCGCAACTATATTATTTATGCATGTATGAGTATGTATGCATATATATCTGCATGCTTGTAGACATGTGAGTATATTAGAACCAAACGCGTGTATCTGATATTGCTGTATTTTCGCATTATATCCAGAGAGTAAGTTGATTACAAAGTGCGGAATGAACAGTGATTGTTTGGTTAACCTAAAAATGTCTGTCCTGAATGTATCTTATGATACACTTGACGGACTACACCGTAAAACAGTTGACGGGTTAACAGCTCTCATAGCTTTTCTCATATATAGGCCCCGGCCTGAGATGAATAGAATCATCACAATATGCATTCCACTCTGACCATCATGTTCATGTGTATGAAGATGGAATATATATATATAAAATGTCTTTCTACTTTAATAGTGTAGGATATTCTTTGAAGAACATTTGTTTAGTTTTGTAGGATGTAGTCAGCCACAGTACGCCTCCTTTCTCTCATATCTATGCTCCTGTGTAACCATGACAAAACACTGCAAGTGTCACAGCAAAATTAGCATATCCATGATGTTCGATTGAGAAAGAGGTTTATTCAGAGGAATGCTATGTGACTTTAGCTCATTGATTCAAAGAACATATAGCAAAGAAGCAGAACGAAACAAAGCTAATGCAAACACATACAAAGGAATAAAGAATACGGACGTCCATAATTTGAATTCATTATGGATCTTTATTTTTAAGATTATATGTTTCCGTTCTATCGAAGACTTAGATTGTTGTGGCCAACATCCAATCAAGTATGAGATTGGTTGATTTGGTCTCTATTTTGCAGGATTATGGTGAAATAATTTATAGTGTATGTGTGGGATGCTGGAAATAGTGGGAGGAAAATCAAATAGATATTGAATGCAGTTTCATTGGAAAGGCAAATATTAGAAAGCTCATGTGTGTGCACGTAAAACAAATATTTTCAAATGCAAAGCATGTATATCGCAGGTACGCTTCTGAATTGATGCTTGTTGTTTCTATTTATTCTAACCTATCCTATCTATTTATCACTCTATTTATCCTCCGTTTGACAGCAAGAATAACGAGCAGAAAAAAATAATAGAGTTAGAGAAATACACGGAAAATGAATGCGAGAATAGCAAACACATATACAAATATAAACACACACACGCGTAAATACGGTCAAACACACACACAGACGCATATGCATATGTGTGTGTGTATGCATATGTACTCATGTACATGCATGTGATAAAGATGAACAACATTAAAATAAAATGTATAAAGAATTGAAATCCGCGCTTTGTCTTTGAGTTAAAGACGTGAAAATTATACGACAAGCGTAAGTTTTGTTGCGAAGATTATATATTTTATTCATGTCAGTATAACAATTACCACATGGGAAAAATACGAAGGGTGAGATATATATGGCGTGGTGTTGGAAACTAGGTGTTAGGGCAGGTCGATTGATACTGGATGATTTCCAATTCTTAAGCAAATAATAGAAAGCTATAAATGAAAGGGTAGTTTGTATTTGGGGAGAAGACATGATTACAAGCCTAGAGAATAGCATACTAACACCGAGAATTTACACGGAGTGTACACAGACATGTATGCCATTCAAACTTATTTGTTTATACAGGGACAAAGTTCACACGCACAGACAATTATTTGAATGTATAGATATATAAACCCACTCAGGCACAGTCACGAATCTGTATGTAGGTACAGATGTATGTAAAATACATGTATTGCATATTTGTTCGTATGTATGTATCTATTTATCTGTCTAACATTCTATCCGTTTCTTTGTCTGTCTGCCTATCAATTTATGTATGTACATACGTATCATTCTCTCTCTCTCCCTTTTTTACTCTCTCTCTGTGTATATATGTGTGTGTGTGTATGTGTGCGTGATATTGTTTGCGGTATATTTGAGTAGTTTTGTAGGATGTAGTCGACCGCAGTGCGCCTCCTTTCTTTAATATCTAAGCTTCTGTGTAACCATGACAAAACAGAGGAATATATATATGTGTGTGTGTGTGTGTATATATATATATATATATATATATATATATATATATATATATATATATATATATATACATCCATGCGTGTGTTTGTGTGTGGGTATGAACATACGTGGATGTGTGAATATGAATATATTTGTGTCTGTGACAATATATATGGATATATGCTTATGTACACAAACGCACACACATATGTATATATGAGTATACATAAATATACCGATGCATCTGTACATATGCGGCATCCCTTGTATCATTGCTTGTAGTGGAGATGCGTATTTCAGGCCGACACATAGGTAAGTGATTTCGAATCATGAACTCTCGAGCATTTTGTTCTTTTTTTTTTTTTTTCAAAACGTTATTAGGCAGTGGACTTTCGAAAATCTAATTTGATACTTGTTTACTTTCGTGGAGTCGTTAAAGAACAATTCCATACGATTTAAATGATTGGCATGTGTACAGAGGCCACGAAATGATACAAGAATACACACACTCACACCCACATACATACGTACAACTTCCATCAGTATGTTAATCCTTAAAAACATGCCTTACCTTTACAAACCAAAGTACAGAAATAGATTATCTTACATTCCTTCGACGAGGACTTGAAATGTATGTCATTATTTCAAGATTCCTTGCCAATTGAGAAAGAACCGGTTACTAGCGTAGAACCAACGCTCCCTCATTGTAACTTCAAGAACATCAACAGGATATTTTTCTATGTGCGTATGTATGTATATAAGTATGTATGTATATGTGCAGATTTGTATATTTAATTCTATATATTCTCATGCATGTATTCTCATGCGTACAACTGCATGTCTAGGCATTTTATAATATACTTAAAAGATAGAATTCTGGAAAGTTTTGCAGTTTTATAGTGTCAATTATTTCTTATTATATATAACACAAACTTGAAACGTACATAATGTCTGATTCTACGATGTCATTATTTGATTTCGCTTCATTATTACAACTATATATGTGTGTGGGTGTGTATGTGCGTAAATATAGATATGTATATATTCATGTGTATGTATTTGTATCTGTGTCTTCTTTGTCCTATACAAAAGGGACATTCCATTAAGTTGAACATCTATTACGATTCTGTTACTGAAAGGAATTATCGTTTGGTTCTATTTGTTCCGTTTCACTCTCGATATCGATTAGCGGACTAAAGAGAAAAGAACAAAACCACCGATAGAGTAATCTACTCATCCTTTATGTCATCGTTGATATTATTATTATTATCATTATTATTATTATTATTATTGATACTACTATAGCCATTATAGCGTATAACATTAACACTTTCACTAAAGTAGTGTGGATTTTCCCGAAATAAAACTGGCAATGATGTTCGCTTATAATAAATGTTATGCCTTGTACACATAAGTTCGGCCAAAATATGACGACTCGTAAAGCCGATGGGTAGGTAGTATTGAACCTGAAATCTAATAATTTATTTAATCACCTATGGTAGAGGCATGAGCGAGTGAGGAGGGGTTGGCGTGAAAGGAAAGTGAGGAAAGAGTCGAATTGTCAATTTGGATGTTGGTTTTGATCATAGAATGTGAGTTTGCAGCCGGTAGAAGCTATGACCTCTGCATGCAATATCGATTTGCTTCGTTTAGTATTCTAAAAGGCTTTCAAGATATATATATATATA
>NC_068986.1:111733609-111744026 GCF_001194135.2 Octopus bimaculoides
TATATATATATATGAAAGAGAGAGAGAGAGAGAGGTAGGTAGGTAGGTAGACAGATAAATAGATTGATAGATAGTTAGATAGACTGATAGATAAGGAGATCGATAGATGGACAGGTAGATCGATAGATAGACAGGCAGATAGATAGATAGATAGATAGATCGGTAGTTAGGTAGAAAGATAGATAAGTAGGTAGATAGATAGAATAGCTAGATATGTTTGCTTATTGGCCACACAGGGCTGCACATAGGGAGGACAAAATACAAAGTAGAGCTTTTCTTCTCGGGAGGGAAAGAAAATAGAAGGTGGGGTAGAACTTCGATAAAAAGGGATCGTGATAAAAATAAAAACGATCAATAGAGATCATGTATCACAGGAGTGTCATAGTGTAAAATGGGGAAACAAATTAGGTTTATCCGTGGAAAGAAAAAAACTAAGGAGAAGACCACGGTAACCTCGGGTAATAATGTCATGCAAAAAACATTATAGTGACTCTCTTTTTTCCATTCCTTTTCTGGTTCATTGGACAATGCTCAAGGTGGCTCCGTCATTCACACGTGCCATCCTTGCTACATTCACCCATCGTTTTTGGAAACATTCACTAGACAAAACTTCCCTCTCTACTCTTACCTTCCTCTTCAGGTTATACTTGAAGAAGTTGATGAGAGATTCACCAGAGAGGAAAGTGTTTGTCTCTGGACCTTTCAGACACGTCCACTCTACACATTCTTTAGCCATAGCCACAAGTACGATGAAAATGTCTCTTCCCTCCCGTTTCAAGGAAGGAGGCGCGACAACATTTACGATAGACTCGGTTGATAAACTGACTCATCCCACAGGGGATAGCAGTCGTTCGACATAGGCCCACACGTCAGAAATGGTTGGATACTGTACGAGTGCGTGCAGGACGGTTTCGTCGCTCTGACCGCATCTCGGGCAGGTCGGCTCCGTTTTTCTTGAGCCATGCCTGTAGAGCTTATCCCGAACGGGTAGCGCTTCTCGACAGAACTGTCAGGCCAGGGATCTCTGAAAGTTTTCCATAGGTGCGGCCCAAAAGTCATCTTGAACAGTCTGGCCAGGTATTCCTCGTCGACGCCCAGGTTCGCCCCGAGATCGTCGTCGTACCTCCCTCCACTAATCCCCTATAGAATGCGTTAGTTGTGATGCAGTCCTCAAGGTCGACCCGGAACGGTATAATTGCTCGAGAGCAACGCGACACTCGCAGTGCCATTCGCCCTTCCACGGCCTCTTTGTGATCCACGACTGCAGTTCGGTCATGGAGACGAGCTGCGGGAAAGTGCGCCTCACAAACGGTGACCACACCTGTTCACCGTCGTATACGTAGAGCTGGAGATGTCGCAGTCTTAACGCGTGTCTGTGCATTATCAACTACGGCATGCCCGTCCCTCTTTTTAACGGGTGTTGGCAGCAAACGGTTCACCTGACCATCAGAAAACATCCTTTTCCACAAGAAGCGGAAGAGGATGCTTCTAGTTTGGTGATAGTAGGATCGTGACAAAGCACGACGGTCAGGCGGTAGTAGATGACGTAAGCGATGTACGTTTTCGCCACCTCTACCCGACTGTTTAGGGACAGTTTCCTCCCGGCCCATTTCCGGGCGAGAGTGACCACCCTACTCGTTATCTCGTTCCAGTTCTTCACCGTTTATAGGTTCGGACCAAACCAGACTCTGAGCAACTCGACGGGGGCGCTGGTGGACGGCATGGGCTTGCGTCTCCAGGTGCGAAGCCGCAAGCTTACTCACTTTTCCCGGTTGATTTTTCTCCTGTTACTGCTTCGTAGTCTTTCAGTGAAACAAATAATATATTACAGATATAAAAGTTATGTATATATACGTAGATATAAACGCATATAAAAGAGATTTATTGTGTACGATATACACAGTACTACATATATTCCTGCGTATATATGCATACATATATACATATACATATCTATGCATATATAGATATATTTCGTACACACACACCACACACACATACATACATATATTTGTACATCTCTATGTACACAGGGTGTGCGAAAAAAGGATAGAGAGGGGAAGTAAGTTAGTGATTATATTTCCTACATTGTCGTGAACGAAGCTAATCACCAATACACACTGGCTTATTAACGATTTTCGAATATTTAATTCTTTACAATATTTCCCTTTTTTACTCTATATTTGCATTTTGTTTTTTAGTCATATATTTCTCTCTTATTTATTTATTTTTTTCATTTTGTTACCTTTAGAGAATCAACAATAAAATATTGGTTTATTCCTCAAGCATTTTTCGCCTCTTTATTTATTCATAAATTCATTCATGTGTTCTTCAGGGATTAGTTTTCAACGCACTGTGTTAGCTTTCTATAACATTATTGAATTCGGTAATTGTATGGCGCCACGTTTTGGGGAGAAACGCTTCGAAATCACAGCATTTCATTTCAGATAACGAAAATTGAATAGTAAACAGAAAATAACAAGAAATAAAACATCGCAGGTGAAAAAATATATACAGAACTCGCTAATTTTCATGATATTTCGAAAAGTCTTGCTATATTTGCTTTCATTTATTACATTAGACACATAGCTAAAATAAATCCTAAATCCACATGCAAACAATATCTATCATTGGCTTGGATATTTTCAAAGCAGGGTGTTTTTGTTTTTTTTTACATTTTCTATTCAATATCTACTATATTTTGTTTTGTTTTCAAAGCATTAATGTTGTTTTGTTTTACAGTCTTTCTGTGTTTTTTTTTATTATTATTTTTCGAGGCCGTATGAATAGAGAAGGTCATTTGTTTTTCGCATGTGACATCGATCAATCTACCTGCTGATATATCTTGCGTAGAACTTTCAGCCGCAGCGTAACACTATCTCGAATTTCGCTTCTCTAGCTCAGTGCATTCAGATTTTACTCCCACATAATTTCAATTAATAAACCTGTCTGTATGTCTCTCTGTTTGTCTGTCTGTCACTCTCTCTCTCTCTCTCTCTTCCCCCTCTCTCTCTCTATATATATATATATGTGTGTGTGTGTGTATGTATGCTTACATGTCTGTATGTACATACATGCGTAGTATGCCAGTGCTCATAAAAAATGCTGCTAAATGTATCATTGTGTATAGTAATATATAAGTAATTTACAAGAGAAAAGATATAAAGAGTGTTTGATGTCATAAAGATAACAAAAAGTGATGACGTCATCAACGCTCTACACTCAACTGACAATTTGTACTGAAATGCAAGTTTATTGATCTCTACATTAGTTTATTAACCCGGGAAAGCCTAAGCGAAATAATCTCTCTGTCATTCTCTCTCTCTCTCTCAATCTCTCTCTCTCTCTCTCCCTCTCTCTCTCTTAATATATATTTCTTTATTTGAGAATGAAGTCTACGAGTGGTTTCATGTTAAAAGATTAAGAGAATATCAATGTATCTTAACAATTTTTCAAGCCGATCACATGGAGAAAGGCGTTCCCCTCCATTCTGGAAAACGAATGGAGGCTTTCTATTATAGCTTAAGGCCGACCGAAAGCATCGTGAGTAGATTTGGTAGAAAGAACCTGAAAGAATCTAATCAATGGGCTCCCTCCCCCAAATTTCGGGCTATGTGCCTAGTGTAGGAAAGAACATATTTTTGATAGTGGTATGGCTGCCTTATTTATGTAGTGAAATTCCAGTATCCATGAGTGTGGAAAACTGTCGAATGCTTTCTGATAATCAATCCAAGTCATGTTCAGCTTTGTCTTTCTACTGTTACAGTCCTCTATAATTGATCAGTTTACCAGAAGTTGCTCCTTACAACCATACAGCCATCTCCGGTACTCTTTTTGCTTTCCTGGTAAGACATTGTTATTTTCCGGGAGCTTTAAAAGCCGGTGACAGATGTTAGGATCTTGTATGATGTTGACAGGCATGAAATTTGTCTGTAATTTTTTGAGTGTACGGTATCTTTGTTACTGGGAATTAGTGTGGTTTTCCCTTCCAGCATCCAGCTTGGTGTTGATTCTGGCTCATGTATAAATAAATTGAACACAGCCACTAAGTGGTTGTGGGTACTGGTGAGGTGTTTCAACAAGAAGTTTGAGACTTTGTCAATCCCTGGAGTTTTTCCAGCTGCTGGTACTCTTCAGTGTGTCCATGATCTCTTGGCATGTGATGGTGGGCCATATCTGTTGTTCTGTTGTGTTCTTTCTTTCGTTTTCCCTACTAACCCGCTGAGCATTTTTTTTTTTTTGTGGGAGGTGGCTTTGCTCCATATTGCTTCCCAGTATAACTGAATCGCTGATGTTGTCAGCTTGCCATCTATTGATATAGTTCTTTTGCTTAACTTTCTATAAAAACTTATTGCATTTATTTCGAAAAACTTAATTTTATTGGAAGAGGCTTCCCTGTTTTTCAAACCGTTTCACGAAGAAGGTTTTAGCTGCTATGTCCTCCTTATTGTTGTTGTTTTTTTTACCTAACAGATATCTTTTTTATTCTTTATATTGTATTGTTTTGGGATATGCGTCTTTTTTTTAGTTTTCTTATTTGATCACGTTTTCTCTAATTACCAAAGTTACGCTAAGTCTTTCTTTTGTTTCTGAATTTTATTTATTATGTTCTGTTTCCATTTTCGGGTTTGAGATTCGGCTGTTTTTTTTTGTTTTTCCTTTGTAAGGGTTATAGATATTACTAAAGTGGTTGAGTAGATCAAGTCATTTAGTTTTTTGATATCAAGTGTAACTTTTGATATGGTCATTGGTACTGGTAAAGCTCTGTTCCTATCTATTTATCCTTTCATTGAGCTCTTTATTTTTCTCTACCTTGGGGAGACGTTTACGCTGGTCTACATTTATCAAACGTGTAATGTTTAATTCTTCTACTTTTGTTATTTCTCCAGTCGGTTCTTCTCACTCTTCTGTTACTATAATAATAATAATAATAATAATAATAATTATTATTATTATCATTCTCACAGCTTATTTTGCTGGGTATGATGGAAAGTATCAGCTTTCTACAGCCAGCAGACTAAGGTGACACTACTTTACGGGTCATGCCCCAAGAGCCCTGCGAAAAATTCTTGCTGTTCCAAGTAATGCTGATTTTTGTAGGTGTTTAACCTTCACACTTGCACTGATCTTTATCCGCCATGTTAGTAGTTGAGTGCTGATACTTCCAAGTACACCAATTACCATTGCTATCACGTCTACTCTCTTCATTGACTGCAACCTTCGTATTTTCCCCTCCTTATAGTTATAATTGTTTATTTTTTCTTCTTCTTTCGCATTGATCCTGTTGTCGCCGGGCTATGCTATGTCAATTATCGTATATGTTCTTTCTTTTTTATTCAGCGCAGCAAAGGCCGGTTTCCTATGTCTGGTCAGGTGATCGCACTGGATCATTACAACTCACAGGATTTTGCATTTCTAATTTTCGTTGACTTCTTCTAGTGGTGGTTCGTACTACCTCTTTGCTCTTTGTAGGCCGTGATTGCCAGAGAGCTTCCACTGGTTCATTCTTCGGACATTGTCATGACTTCGTTTGTATTCGCGTTGTGCCAATGCGGGCATTTGCTAACGATTTGCCATACCCTTTCACTCCTCTCACCACACATTCTACGTTTGTCGTTATCGGTAATGTTGTCTATTCTGCACTTCATACAATTGGCCCTTAGCACTTGTTCCTGAGTTGCGCATATTAGTGCTTCTCTCTCTATCTTCAGGTCATTCCTCCTCTTCATCCATAGCCACTGGTCCTCTGTATCTGTCTTGGCGTTCACATCTCTTGCAAACTGACTTTACATTTTTCCTTCCATGCTTTTTCTGTTTTTTTTTTTAGTTATACAACTTGAAGTTATGATGACGCCGGCCTTCTTCGTGTCTTTCAACAGTAACTCCACGGCACTTTTTATATACCACCCTAGGCCGTTTTTCTCTGCTTACCTACAATCCTAGTAACTGACTAAACCTCTCCCACCCTTTCTTCTAGAAAAGTACAGCCTATCGGTTTCTCTCTCTGCGTGGAAGTCTCCGTGTAATGTCAAGATTTTTCTGGTCTTGGTATCCATTATTATTATTATTGCACTTCTTCTTATCATTATTATTATTGTTCTTCTTCTTTTTTTTCTTAACCTTATTATTATTATTATTATTATTATTATTATTATTATTATTATTATTATTATTGTTGTTCTTCTTATCATTATTGTTATTAATGTTATCTGCGTAGTGATGTCAAATTTTGCTTCTATCAGAGATGGGTTTTATGTGAGGAGAAGCCATTTGGAGAAGAAATGTAAAAAGAGAAGGAGGAACTCAAAGACTTTGCATCTGCTCTGTATAATGTTAAGAGGAGATTTCCTATTGGAAATTATCCAAAAATTAATATTATTCTCTTAGTTTTACTTGGTTAAATTTTTCAAAATCTCGGCGCTAGACGAAGACACTGCAGCTCAAGGCAACTTACAAAAGCAACAAGAAAAACAACTTTATTAATAATAATCTTTTATTACGTGGATGATAATAAGAGAATGTCATTATATAAAACTTGTTTTCTGTTTCCGTGTGGATTTGCATTTAGAAATTATGTTAAATAGAAACATGCCAAATATTGTGAAGGTAAGGAAGTAATGGACGGTCATAAGAAACGGAAAAACAGCGGCAGCAACATTAAGGAGCAGGATTTCAATGACTTTCAATTGTTCAGTAGTAATATATTTCATAATTCTTGTTTGATTTTCTTACATTTACCTTGATTAGTTCTTCCTCTGCTTTATTGCTAAAAGATGAACATAGTAAGGTTTTTCGTTTAATGGCAATAAGATGGCGTGATTCTAATTACTTAATATCTGAACTGAATTATTGAAATAGGTTGGATATGAACGAATATAAATAATACGAAATAATATTACAAAACATATATAACTTGAATAACAAAATGAAATTAATTTCGAACGACAGCATTAAAAAGTAAAGCAGAGATAAAGGAAACGGAAAAAAATGCATTATAGGTATATGTAGGAATATAAAATAAACACCAACCTATAATTAAATAGACATTATTAATATGCATTTGGTAAAGAAAGCAAAGCACGAATCATAGGAAGTTTAATATTGATATATTTGTTTAGTTATTATTAATCCTATGAATATTATTATTGTTGTGATTTTCGTTATTCTTTTACTTCATCATTATCTTATTCTTCTTCTTATTATTCTTGTTGATGCTCTTGTAGTGGGTGTTGTTGTTTTTCTTCTTCTTGTTATTATTTTTCCAAAGTCGTTATTCATTCCATTCTCAGTTTTATGATCATTTACCGGAGTTTGATGTCTTTAGGAGCAAATTATAACCAGCAATTTTGTGTTCTAAAACCTGTTATATTTATTTTATTCGCCACTTAATCTATATTTCTAACACGCTCTTTTATATTCCAGCTCTTCATAATAACATTTTTTTTTGTTTGTTTTCTCTGCAGTGATTCTGAATTAAGGCTCATTTCTGTTTTGCCGAGCAAGTTTCTAGTCTATTAGTTATCATAGTTGAAAATTATTGTTGATGTTCTTGTTGTTCTGTTTTGTTCTTTACAAACCATGTTATCCCTGATTGAGCAACCGTGTGATCAAAGGTGTTTAAGCTGTGATCAATCGTTTATTTTAAAAGTGTAATTTCAAGCATTACATTAATGTAGCCACACTACACTTTCCATATTTCCCACTCTATACTCACTGCATGATACTGAATATCATAGCCATACTATTCTCGAGTATAGAATAGTTAGCAATAGTATTATTGTGGCAATGCTAGCAACACTATTGCCGCTACGCTATACTATAAAAATAAAAGTATTCATAATGAAAGTAATATTATATATTTCACTTCACTGCATTAACTATCCTACCTATCCTAGCAACGTTATGTTTGCTACAGTGCTCTAGTAACCATACGATGCATTGTACGAACTCTTATGATAAAACTCTCCTTGCTACTCTGTCCTAGATATCGAAGTCTACAACAGCATAATTTTCTCTACTATCCAAGACTATATCAATCTAGCGACTCTAAGTAGGTATTCATACCACATAATCATAACAACAGCTTCGCTACATTATCCTATATTTCATTACTAAGATGTTGGGGGATACAATAATATTGCCGCGTATTTTGCTTAGAATGTATGTTGTATATTCTTCTTTTGTAAGAGGAACCGCATGCAGCCTTGTTCCTTTGCTAGAAATGTTATTATTATTATTGGTGTTACTTCGGTTTGCTTTGATGTCTACCTTTCAACATTTATATTTATTCATTTTGTCTTGTTCTTTCATTCTTAATGTCGCCAGCTATTGCAATACCAACTAGGTATATTTATGTTCATTGCTTTTTACTATAAAACTCTCGTGTCTGCTACTATGTATTTACGGTCGTTTTCAATGAGACAATCCTAAATCATATTGGTTTCTTTAAACGCTATAATACTTGCAGTTTGCTGCCCATACAATTTCTCTGTCCATTCTAATGTATATTTTCGACATAATTTCCAATTGATAATGAAAAGGACAGACATATATATTTTTTGCTGTCTTTCTGGTATAATCGTCTGCATACACCTATAAAATATACCACAAATTCGCCGTTTCCATAATACGGATTCAGGGGTTATGTTTGCATAGTTATTGATCAGATTTCTTCTGACGACTTCTTCCTTTGCCACGAAATCAGTGCTTCTTACGGGGATGTAAAGACGACGATTTTCATTTATGAAAATGATATAACCACATCCACACATTTAGGATTCCACATTTACAAAACTATACAAAACTTTCTTTTGTTGTAAGGAAATCTTTGTTGCAGACTCTTCGAGTCTAATAAATTCTTCAATCTTAATTTCCTATTTCGGTCTTTCTCTTATCGGAGATACCACGCTCTGCATTACATAATAATTTACACTGCAACTCTCAGTCTCACCATATACTTCAATAATACAATCTAACCTCCTGATGACAGACTTGCTTTCGTCACACTTAACCTTCATTTGTACTGCTGCAACAATAATGACAAATTCCCTTCACAAATATCTGGTCTATTCCTGGGGAATATATTCGTTCCGGTTTCTCTTATTGAACATCCGCTAGCCATCCATTTTATGTCATTCATTGTAGTAGCATCAAGTAATAACTACTAGCCAATTCACCCATTATTTCATCCCCAATAATTGTTGTAGATCTTTGCAATTCCGTCTCTTTCCTGCAGTCGTCTGTTTGCAACTGATCGAGAAGAGAATTAAATGTTTCAGTTTAACCGATCTTACAAGACTTGTGCAATACATAGGGACAGCGCTTGTTTTATGCCAAGAACTGAAAAATGATCAAAAAGAGATTAATAATCTACACCCTCTTTTTTTCTAATGTAGAAGCTTCCTCGTTGCTCATTTTATGACGTTCTGTATTACACCTTAAATGAGCATGTATGTTAACTACTTTAATGTTACTTGCATTATAATCTCTGGCAAATGTAATTTGGACGTTTATTATTTTATCTAAATCATCTAAAACTAAGTAAGTTCAGCCTCTTTTTGTTGCTGTTGGTAAGATCGTTATCTTAACCGGCATCGTCAAAACTACCTGTGTCTCTATTCAATTCGATAAGGCAGTTTAAAAGAGAAGTGGATTCCGCAAAACCAACGATCAACACAATTTCCTTGAACGCTGGTCCAAAAACGTATAATTCTAATAAGATATTCTATCAAGGTAGAAAGATAAAAGTGATTCCCCAAAGGTAAGATTTGTAGAATATCTGTAGACGGTTCACCAAATTATGCCCAGTCGATTTAACTAGTGATAGATAATCATCAGCACAACAGCATAAGAGTTAAACATAAGCTTATTAATGACTAAATGGAAATGTAGAGCTACTTTTCCCTTCAAGAAGACAAATTACAAAAAGAACACCTTCCAACAAAAAGTACATACCTGTTTTGAGTGGATTTAAGAAAATCCCAGCATTTCTTTAATACTATTGTTGCCTTCCAGCAAGAGCAGTTTACGGAATCAACATCTCCAGCAACAATGGGATAGAATATTTCATCACAATGAAGATATGATCGCCAATAAAAATAACTGGGTCCATCCTTGATAGCGCTGAATAATAATAATAATAATAATAATAATAATAATAATAATAATAATAATAATAGTAATAATAATAATAATAGTAATAATAATAATAATAATAATAATAATAGTAATAATAATAATAATAATAATAATAGTAATAATAATAATAGTAATAATAATAATAATAGTAATAATAAGAGACTGAAGGATTTTTAATTGCTGCACAAGACCAAAGCCTCCCCACCAGAAATTACCAAAAACACATAATGAAAATAAATATAACAAGTAACTGTAGAATATGTGGAGATCGACAAGAAAC
>NC_068986.1:111744392-111750206 GCF_001194135.2 Octopus bimaculoides
GAAATAGAGATAACTCGAATGTGGAATCTAAAAACAGAAACAATTCCTATCATAGTAGGTGCCTTAGGTATAATAAAAAAATATTCAGACAAATACATAACAAAAATAGCAGGACTTACAAATATATATAACATACAGAAAATTGCACTACTGGGTACTGCACACATTCTACGCAAAACACTTTCAATACAGTAAACATAAGAGCATCACAGCAAACCACAGCACATACCCAAGTCGCACAGAGCTGCGCTCGGTAGTGAAGTGAAAGCATGTTATAAAAATAAAACTACTGAATAATAATAATAATAATAATTATAATAATAATAATAAGCCAGTGGAATCAATCTGAACGTGCTTACAGTATATGTTACATCATAGCTGGTACGGATGTAGCATCAATATATATTTATCAGTTGATACTGATTTGGAAGAAGATGGGTGTGTACGTGGAACATTTGATATTTATAATCTGCAACGTTGATACCAGTCACCTATTGCCTCATTTAAAGTTTATATCAAACTATGTATATTAAATATATACGATATGAATAAATTTGCCCCAAGCAGACAGGACAAAAATATGAACTTGTCAATGGAAAGGCCGTTGTGAAAGACGTCCATGGGGCACTGACAATGATAGAATGCACTCGAGAAAGTTGGAAGGGGGATACAGAAGAATAAGGAACGTCAAAGCACGTGCTTGTTGTATCAGCGTATGAACCACATTAAGGACGATATTATAATTACACTTTAATAATAAACTATAAACTCACAAGAATGTGTTGGCAACACTGCAGGCATGACTCATCTCTTACCTGCTTAGTAAAATAAGTAACTCTTGTTACTCTAGTAATGTAGACTCTATTTATTGAGGACATCTATACTGTGGTATGCACAACAAATGAGATAAAGTTGCAGTACAGAGGGACAGAGAAAATGTTCAAAACTATCTTGATGAAAACGGAAAAGACTCCATGCAGCAGAGTAAAATCTAGAACTGGTTGAGAAGAAAAACAAAAACGCTAGAAAAGATAAGACCCTGGTGTATCAGTGCGTCGAGAGAGGAGCTGTTACTGATATTTGGGGAGACATTACATGAAGCAAAGCTAACAAAATTGGTGGAGAAAACATTGAATGACTGTTTCGTATTCCGTGCTTATTCAGTGACAATTGTTGGGCTGACAAACAAAATAGTGTAGAAGCGACAGATAACGTGCAGGAATACGAATTGCAGCATCACATGAGATGCAGAGTAGTGACACAACCACAATGCATATACGAGAAACGACCAGAATCATAGATAAAAGAATCGAATCAGAGAAAATTGTCGTGAGTTCAATGTCAAGAAGCAAACATCCATTAAGTCTGAACGAACTTAACAGAAATATAAATGGATGAATATGCAATGTTGAAACCAAATGATTTCTGCATATACACGAGAGCAGATTAAAGAAGTGTTTAAAAAGGGGAGGCATTTTTCCAACCGCACGCATTCAATACAATAAATTGAATAAGGTAACAACGACCAAACTCCACCAGGGTAATCGAACATTAAGGATACTCGATGAAAACTCAATAACGCCAAATACGCCTGTATAATCTGTTTCCTTCAACATAAGTAAACAAAAGACATAGCAATACATTTCGGTTTGAAATATTGGCTGTAGGCCAGCAATTTCAAGGGTACGAGTAGTTGATTTCATTGACCTCAATGCATATCTGTTACATATATTATCGACGCCAAAAGGAAGAAAAGCATAGTAGACCGCGACTGAATATAAACTTAGAACATCAGGACGGGCGAATTGTCCTTAAGCATTTTGTTCGTTGCGATAACGATTCTGCCAGCTCGCTGTCTTAAATATAACAATATATATCGCAAGAGAAACAAAACACAATGAAAGCGAAACAAATGCAGGCCAATGGGCTGACATGATGCACAAGACGGAAAATGTTTTGGTGAATTTAAGATCAATGAGAAAATCGCAGAAATTTTGCGCTTAAAACTTCCAGGTAATACGATAACGGACCGACCTGAACCAGAATGTTTATAGGAGGACGTTTGTCTGTAAGTGTGTAGTTGTATGCGTATGTGTGTGAGGTGGTGCGTATGTGGGAGGGTGTACGTGTGTTGTGAGTATGTGCGTGCGTCGGGATTATAGTTGATCTGGCTGTCCTAAGATATATGAAGATACTAAAATTCATTTTCAGAAATAACTCACATTGTTTTAGATCTGATGTCTCGTCAAAAATGGTAAGGAACAATCTTGTAGAATTAGAATAATAACATGATACATAATATATTAATATAAGATGAAATAATTTCTAAATTTGTCATTATTTTATAGTGGAATAACATTTACTATACCCTCCGGCAATAGATATAAAATCGAACTGTGAATTACTATTTTTTATCAAGACAAAAATGAAATAATTGATGAAGAAATAAAATGTATAAATGCAAATCACAGAAGATTAAATAACCATAACCAAAAGCAGGCAGAGAAATTCTCTAATCAGTGGCTTCTTCGGACAGCCGTCCAGTTGGACTCATCTCACGATAGATATGCTAGCATGCAAAGAATTATATACTGGATATTGTAGTCCGCGATTCAGTGGTATACGAGGTGTTCAGGGCTGAAACACCTTTGATTGGATTACTGATCTTTCAGGCTAAGGTGTACAGAAATCTTAATAGCAACTCTTTTGTCGTATCTCAAGGGTACTCTGATTCATTGTTCGACTGAATAATTAATCAAGCAATCGATGGAATGGTGAAATGGTTAATCAAAACACTAATAAATATAAAGATGTGAAAGAGAACCAGTGTGTGTGTGCGTTTATTACTGACATAATGGCCTGGCTAAGGACAAAATATACATATTTCAAAACATAATTTTACATGAATAATCTTGGAAATCGAATACAAAATAAAAAAAAAAGGGAAAGAGAGAAAGAGACACTTCAGAGAAAACGATGCTCATTAGAATATATATTTCGTAAAATATACAAGTTATATATTTCTGCCAACAACTGTGACACAAGTGGCTCTTCAATACGAAATGAAAATACATTATTTAGGATTAGATAAATTGTGATGATGTAGTTAATATGTTCAATATTTTTATATTATTCATAGCTTTCATCGCGAACGACTTAATTGAATACAAACGATATAATAAAAATCGCATACCAAATCCAATTTAGCACTGCATCTTAACAAAAGTAATAAAACTACTTCTTTTTGAAATAACGCATGTATCACAGAAATATCTAGGTTGTCTGTGTCCAAGTGAGTGGCATGGAAGGAGCTATTTATGGTCTGAAGATGTTACACTGTTCAGCTCTCCATAGAGTTCCTTCTATCATCATATAACCTTTGAATGGTAAACATCTGTCTAGCAACAGCATACATAAAGTTAAACTGTTACTAGATGTAGAAAGAAATTCGGATCATAAATGTTTAATTAGAGAATTAAAGATGGACAAAATCTATGACTTCCCAGCAAAATTTCCTTCCTGTTGTCACAATTTTGTAATTAATTCAGTGGAGTAATCACTAGTATCAATCTCCTTGGTAGCGGCGAGATTGCATACTTGATGGCACCTGCTCTGTCTCAGGACCTACCATGTAAGAAACAGAATAAATCCCAATGTTGAACTTATATTCACGATTTGGGAGTAGGAGTCACTCATATAAAGTAACTAGATGTATTTATTCTACTAGGTATCCCTTTGGTAATAAATCGGTCATTCTAGGAATAGAATTTCTTTTTCAGTTACTGCCAATTCAAACAAGAATATACGCGTCAATGTGGCTTCAGATGTATCTGGTGCTTTGTTGGCTATCACACGTGCCACGTGCTGATGTTATGTTACTCTAGACCAGCATTCTCTCAGTGTAACTGTTCTCGTCAGCGTTCCGGCTTTCGCATTTGACGAAATACGTTGTTTTATATCAAATATCTTCACCGTCAAATTATTTCGAAATTAAGTTATGAATTTTTGATTAATGTTCTGTTTGATCCTTAACTTACTATTAAATAACACTCTTACTCAGAGTATTTTGTCTGTTACTATTCGTAGGATACGTTTGATCTACTGAGTAGTAATAAGTCGTTCAAGTCTTCTAACCACCATTTCTATTATAGGCACAAAGCCTGTGATTGGGGTGGAGGAGGGAGCTAATCGATTATATCGACCACAGTGTTTCACTGGTGCTCAATCTATCGATCCTCGGAAGGGGGAAAACAAAAGTCGACATTAGCAGAATTTGAACTCAGAACGTAGCGGCGGGGAAATACCGTTAAGCTCTTTGTCCAGCGTGCTCGCCGCCTTGAAACGTTCTAATAACATTGAAACATGTTCATTGCATTCAATAATTGGCTCCTGAAACAAGATCCACTCACTGAATTTTTTAAACTAATTTTAAATATTGAAAATGTTCCATCTTATTACAGAGACCTGTCTTTTGGGTTGTTTTACATTTTCTGTGTATATAGAATTATTATGCTAATTAAGTTGACAGCATCTGTTAACCGACAGTTTATGCAGGCTTATTTGAAGTGTAAAGTTTATTCTGAAGAAGTATTGTACAAGTGTGCTTATACCTAAAGAGCGTTCGTATTAGCCATGTATTAGGGACAATACTTTTGACCATACTCCTTCCAAAATATCCTATCGCATTCTGAATTTATGAACGATAAAATCGATTCTTCTTCTTATTATTGTTGTTGATGATGGTGTTGTTGTTCTTGTTATCAATATTACGAATATCAAAAGTGGTGATATTTCTCCTCATGACGTTGTTACATTTGTAACATTTTAACTTTTGCTTGCTACACATTATTTTGGTAAATTCAACTATTTATTTATTTGCGTCTTTATTTATTTGTGTATCATTGTATCTTTTTTTTGTCGCCATTGACGGAATTAATAATTTTCATTTCACTTCTTTCAATTTTTAGCGCTTTTAATATATATTTCCATTTACAGAGGACATTCGCCAACATCTACACCACCGGTTCTTCGCTTTGATACACTTTCCACATTCACTTGCATACGTCTTGCTTTTGTAATATTACTGGTTCTTTCTTGCTAATATTCATAGCACCATATTTTGCTGTAGCTTCAGTTTATATATATGTATGAATATATATATATTTTTTTAATTTTAGGGATTTGACTTTTTTTTGTTTTGTCATTTTTAAAGGGAATTTTTATACTTGCTATTCTTTCTTCCTTGTATTTTTGGTTGTTATCAGATACATTCTTTCATCTTTTATATTAGTAATTTCCCCCTCATGCAGCATGATGTTTGTCATTTCGACGTTTCATCTCCTCCTACCTCTCCTATTATTATTATCATTATTATTATTCCTATTACCATCATTATTATTTTTTCCCCTCATTCACCGTACTCATATATTTTAACATTTCTGCATGCGTATGCGAGTATGTCATTTAATCTATCTTTCTGTCTCTGTCTATTTCTATCTCTATCCTGCTCCCTCTCTCGTTCATATTTCTGAACAACGCCCATAATATTTTATTACTATTTTTACGTATAGCATCCATACCATTGCTTTTGAACTACATAAGTTTTTGCTTTATATGTTTTTGTTATTTTGTCCCTATCATTTTGAGTCCGAATCCAAAGTTTCTCTACACCGCATAACGTGATTCCATTCAATTAGATCCTACACTTATTTCATTATACACACACAAACGTAATCACATACACCTGCGTATGTATGGGTACACACTGACACACACGCACACATATGTAGATACATATATATATATATATATATA
>NC_068986.1:111750258-111752557 GCF_001194135.2 Octopus bimaculoides
ATACGTACATACAAACATACGTATATGTATGTACATATATATATAAATATAAATGTGTGTGTGTGTGTGTGTGTGTGTGTGTGTGTGTGTGTTTGTACACTCTCACATATTGATGAATAAATATATCGGAAACCATAACAGACTGACACACTCATATGCATAGAGAAGGGTATAGGTGGGTATATATATGAAAATATGCACACACACAAACATATGTATAAATGTATATATGTATGCATGTATATGCATATATATATATATATATATATATATATATATATATATATATATATATATATATATATATATATATATATATATATATATATATATATATATATGCATATATGCGTGTGTGTGTGTTTGTGTCTGTGCGTGCGCGCGTGTGCGTACATCTATGTATAGACAGGTATATACGTGCAGAAATACATGGATGTGCTCACCTATGTATACCCATGTATATTTCCATTTGTTTACATATATTTTTGCACACACACGCACACACACACACATATATATATATATATATATATACATATACAACACATAAATAAAATACATGTGCGCATTCACGCGCATGCACACTCGCAAGCAAACACGCACGTTCACACGCAGGCATGTACATACACATAGATATGCGCACACAACTTCCTATATACATATATCCATAAAACATATCGTTCGTCGTCACAGAGTCATCAGTCAATGTAATATGCAGGTCTTTCTACTATATTCAACACAATAACAATTAGCATGTGAGTTTCATTGTTAGCTATTTTCCATGTATATTGAATTGATCTTTGATGCTTCTCCTTCTATTGACCTAACTTCACGTTTATGAATAATAATACATTCATATACAACCATGTTCACTGCACCTTCCAGAATCTCCCTTTCCCGTAACCGTTGTGTTGAGGTTATTATGCAATATTCTTTTCTATGTTATTCATTGTGTATGTTTTACCTTGGTAACAGGATTTCTTTTCATTGTTAGATGGAATCTCATAGAGAAGTACACACATCCATGTACACGCGTGTATATTTGTATGGGTATGACTGCGTCTGTGTGATTGCGTGGGTGTGTGTGCGTGTGATTGCGTGTGTGTGGAAACGTGTTTGTGTGTGTGTCTGTGCGTTTGTCTGTGTGAGTGTGTGTGTATGTTTGACGATATCTCATACTTATATCGACAATAATATCGTAGCTTGGGCATACATGTCGAAATATATGGGCATGATGCATTAAGATCTGTGTACATGTGCTTTGATATGTATAGCTAAGCTACTATTTTAGTGTGCTAAATAGATTTAAGTATGAGATAATTTAAGATATTAATACTCAAATATAGATAATAGGATTGTCTATTTCCTTTGACTTCTTTAAAATTTCCTTTATAATTGAAGTATTTTATATTATCAGGAGAGATATTTTTGCTGCATATGTTGTGAAAATGTGCATGTGTGTATATTTATGTGAGTGTGTGTGTGTGTATGATCGTGCGTGTGTGTAAATGTGATTGTGTGTATGTGTCTTCCTATGTGATTGTGTTTGTGTGTGCAACTGCGTGTGAGCATCTGCGTGTATATACGTGGAGTACGTAATAATATAGAAAAAATATACGTCACTGGCTGCCATTGTATAGAAACCAGTTAAGAATATCATCATATGCTTGCCAATTCTATTCACAGATAAGGCCTTTTACCAGAGTGTGTCAACATAACAGCAACGCACTTACCTTAAGTGGCTCCAAAGATAAAATCCAATGCGCAATAAACGCCAGAAACTAACGGAGCCTTTATAAAGAATATGAATGTAAACCACAATGGCTCACCCATTTTCAGTCTCAATGCCCTCAAGGTGCTTATAGGACATTTTTTTTCTACCTTTGACGCCCATTAATATTTCCAAATGCCACAGATTCCAGAAAATATTCAGCAGAAAATATGTCAAACCAAGATACCAGTGTATATCTAAAGTGTATGGCATTTAGCATATGTCGATACAATTTTAGATCGCTTTAGTTTCCTTTCATGCAAAAGTTCTTAAATTCCCCGCTAGAAAGTCTACTTTACTCTATACACCAAAGACGGATTCTGCTTCTTAATGTAGGTAGTGAAACGTGTGGGTGTCTTCACTGAGGTTTTGTCTGTGTTCCTTTCTGTGGAAGAACGTAGGCTCGAAACGCTAAAGACTTTTTTCACTTCATGAGCGTTATACTAATACATCTGTTTGTTTTCTACACCACCTGTCTTCGACTTTTGTTTTTTTTAATTCTCCCTATATATATATATATATATATAT
>NC_068986.1:111752781-111756586 GCF_001194135.2 Octopus bimaculoides
ATATATATATACGCATTTACAAATATATATACAGTTATATTTAGACAAACGCACCACACATACACACACGAACACACATATACACATACGCATACACACACTCCCCCCTCATATATATATAGATATATAATGATTAGAAATGTTTTGCACACATGCGTATGTAAGACCATGAAAAGCCTTTCATTTACATGTTTCGCAAAGTCTGAAAGAATATAATAGCAGATAGTTATAGCTATAAACACTCTAACATTGATATGAGCGAGTAAAAGAGTGAATGTGTTGCCCCAGTATGGCTACATTGTAATACTGACCGTAGTAAAGAACAAAAAACATAATTGAACTAGTGATTATATGTTCAATATTGTCATCTATATATTGCGTTGCACAATCTTAAGATTGAATATTTTCTCTGATGCTTCTGTTCGACGTATATTGTGATATTGGTGATTATTGTTTACGTCCTCTAACTATAAAATGTTACGTTAGTAACTTTACATTATAACTGTCAGTGAAGGTTACCATTTAACATGGAATATGTCACTTTATAATAATATGCATTTCCACAACAGTCCAATTCCAATTTTCCGTACCTCTTAGGTATTACTACGACTAAGAACATTTATATCAACTTTCACCTATATAACTTCAGCTTCACTTTCTCAATACCATATACAATACAATACAACCAAAGCTTACACTTAGCATTTACGTTATTATTTGTTCTTGTACGGAAGTATACTATACAAGTACTATAACAGTAAGAATTAAACTGCTTACCGTTGTGAAATCGTGGCAAGTATCCAACGTTAGATTTGGCTCGATAATAGCAATCTGCGTCTTCTACCTATTGTGCTAAGTATCTTTTTTATCTTTATTCTTCTAATATATCTCTCATTCATAGTTTTTTTTTTGTTGGGGTATCAGAGAGACTTTGATATCTTTAGAAGTTTCGTTAGAGAATAAATTCGCACGTGTAATATTTTGTAATATTTCTTCATATTGGAGAGTATGCAGATAAAAGTAGCCTTTGAATCAAATATATTGGTAATTTTAAAGACACATAAACACACATATACAAATATACTCACACATTAAGATTACACCGTAAATGAGTTATTATGTTCAAATATACACAAACAGTGTTGCGTTAAATATTCGTATATTCTTTGATAAATGCTTTAATTTAGACACAAGGCCAGCAATTTTATGGAAGGGAGATAATCATTAAAATTGACTCCAGTACATAATTAGAACTTCATTTTATCAACCTCAGAGGACTGAAAAGAAGAGCTAGCGTCTGACCGAAATGAATTTCTAAAGCAACTTTTTGATATTCTAATAATTCTGTCAGCTGCCGGTTTAAAACCTTCCCCATACTCCTATGACCTGGTCACATATACATTTAGTTACATCTGTTTCATACTGGCCCAGTATACTTTCTCAGTAGTCAAATTGTATGATTGACTCTAACTTAAATTGTATGATTGACTTTAACTTAATCAACATTAAATGTAAATGTTTCAATGCTTTTGGATGGTAAATTTCACTTCAATTGCTCCAATTTCATCACACGATTTCTGATCAAGAGAATTTCCATGCTAGTAAGATCTGATATCATTTCATATGATATAGCCATATAATGGCATAAATCAAAAGACTGCCAAATTAAAACTTGGAGAATCCGAGTAAGGGAGGAAAAGACATCAAAGCTAAAATTTCGGAAGTTTAATTTAAAATATGCATCTAAGTAAACTGGTGGTTTAAGGAATGAGCTTTAGCAAGTCGAGAGCAAGATAAACAATGTGGAATACAAATGACGCGTAATTTGTTTGCATCATAATGGACTTCATTATATAATGTAGGGGACGTCTGTGGAATAAAAAATACGAAGGGCACAACATGTATGATCTTATGTTTCTTAGATGAAGCATGCTTCTGTGCTAATCATACCATTCAATCCTTTCTCCTTAGCATCGGTTATTGAACCTTAATCTCTCTCCCAACTGAAATGTTCATTTGTCTTTCTTTATATTTGACACACTGTCTCACGTTAGTAAATAGCTCCGACTACAGCGTCCCTGGTTACATTTACTCTTTGATAATAAAACGACAGTAAAATCTGTTTTATTGAAAACATTTAATGAGGAAGCCTTTTGGTGTAACCCAACCCATTAGAAATAACAGCTTAGTTTTCAAAACCTTAATTAACATCTTCATGAATAAAATGACTCGCTGGAAAATATACACTGACATAAAAAAAAATATATGACTTTGTAGAATTCTTAGCACCGTATACCTAATTATTTATAGTATAAAATACGCGATGTGATGTGCCTGGATTCCAGCAACGTATTGAACAACAATATCAGAAATGGATTGAATGTGTTCTTATGTCGCGGTGTGTTCCTTAATGGAAAGAAAATTATGTATATAGACATGGATGAGTATGAAAATATGATCCAGCGATGGTACATAAATCATAGTCATCAGTAAATTGCTTCGAGATTAGCAGAAATAAAGACTTCAAAATATGTAGACGAGTAGTTTCGGTTAACTATAATCAAACCTCACAAAACTGCCCCTCAAGAATTTGAAAGTCAAGAAAGATGGTTTTCTTCAAGAGGACGCTCGTTTTCTGAAGCCGAAGCCTGGTATGGTTTGTTTCAAAAGAGAATAATTGCCTTTCTTTCAATAGAAAATATTTCATAATTGCGTTGTCCACTAAACGTTTTTGAATTTTCAACATCTAATTCTATACTTATTTCCTAATATCTTTAGAAACCAGTTGTAACCGAAAAGAAATTTATCAGTCGTGTCGGAAGAATTTTTCTCACACGAAGTTCCGCTTATTCGTGTTTAGAATTTTAATTTCTTTCATAAAAACTGAAACCGTAAATTCAAAGAGAACGAACTATATATCGTTTGGTTTTAGATTTACACCAATACATGACTCTTGACTGCCTTCGGCAGAATTCTCCTTTTTAAAAGCACTTGGCAAGGTCACCAGCTTGAAGATAACTTATTCATTCCTTACTACCAGTCACAGAGATTCTGAAAATGGAATTCTTTCTTCTGACTAAGCAATTAAAGAAACAAAAATACCAATTCACAATTTCTTTAACTCAATCAGAGTGATTCGAAATGTAAAGAGTAGAGACCATTATAAAATAAATAAATAATAATGTTTCTTTCCACGAATTTAAATTCCCCTCAAGACGAAAATAGCTGTAGGAGAAATATATAAAAACATAGTTCATTAAACGGGACAAGGGAATCGATTAGTCGTTAAGACTGGTTCTCTATAAATATTCCTGTTCAGAACATTATCAGCTACTTATTTCTGAATGGCTGACTTACACGAAAATGATGGCGGCGGCTGGCTGAATACGACACTGAATTAATGAGCTGCACACACAACATCCATATCAGAATACACTTAATGAGCCATGACCGCTAGCTGAATATTGTTGTCGCTACAGGTTTAGCTGCTTCCTAGATTAGTTAAATAGTTTAATACTAACTAAGTTTCTTATTTTAGGTGTTTGCATATATATTCCAACGTTCTTGAATAATTCATTGCATTTTGGTGTTTCAAAGAGAAGTGAGGTAATGACAAATTCCTTGGAAATAAGGAAATTATTTAAATGTATCTGCGTTCGCTGAAAGGAGAAATTTTATCATAATTGAAATCAAAGATTGCAAAATGTAATCTAAGAGACCACTGAACACTATTATAAATTCATATACAAACACATATATATACCTATATGCTATATGCTTACGAACAAATATATATATATATATA